>NC_060239.1:32450434-32753470 GCF_021155785.1 Neodiprion fabricii | reverse complement strand
CTCGCCGATGCTAACCGTCACGTTCCCGACGTTCAGTGTTATCTCGCCGGCCTCGGACTTTCCCAGGGTCTGCGACAGGGCCCATATGTAGTTGTGAGCGAAGCGGAGCGTCTCGATCTTCGTCAATTTCGTATCCTCGGGGAACGTCGGGAGCGCCAGGCGAAGACGTTCCAGCGCGTCGTTCAGGGTGTGCATCCGGTGTCGTTCTCGATCGTTCGCTTTTATGCGACGGTTACGTTTCAGGCGAAGGACCTGCGGATTTTCGACAACGATGACGGATTGTCTTGGAATATTCTAGTCTTGCTCCAAGTTTCGTGACTCGAATTCTTAATTCAGTGCAAATGAGTACAGATGAAAGGTAACTCACCTGAGTTGGACTCTTGCACCGCGTGCCGCGCGATTTTTTCCGTTTCTCTTCCTTTGCGGTGGGGAAAAGAGCGTCGGTGGGTGACTCGTGCTTCGGGGATTCAAAGCTCACGTCAAAACCAGAGTCAGACGAGCTTGAAAGCTCGTCAAAGCCTCCCTCGCTGCAGAATGAATATTCCGACGACATTGCACTGGGGCTTATTCTGAAACAAAAGAGCGACGAAATACTTCAATGAAGGCATATGCGTCATGCCCTGAGTGCCGAGTGTCTCGAGGAGTCAATTTTGGACGAGAAAATTACGTTCGGTATGTCGCAACAACTCTGATCAGCTTCTATCAACGAATAAATTCAATGTGATTATCGCAAGCAAAAATAAATTTCCAGTTTCAATAACGATATTTTATTTTTACATGTATCCTGAATATCGAAAACAGTTCTTTCGATTTTCATTTCAATTTTCCCAACCATTAATGTTATCGAGGCTTCGTTGAACAATCTAGGAAATTCTAACTAAAAAAAAAAAAAAACAGAAATATTCTCCCTCCGTGCTCACCTGGATCGAAAAATTGTGTAAAGTAAATATCCGACAGAGATATATATCCCTTCGTTATAGATAATTCACCACACACCGTGAAACGAGACGTAAAACTTATGAGCAAAATTTGAGAAAACAAATGGCACACTGTCAGCAGAATGGCGAAATTTCTTTTAAACACATGGCGGTTGTACGCGAGCCGATGAAGAAGCAGGCGAATATGCACGTTGATTTTCTCTCACTCGGTTCGCGTGCGCATCGATTAAGGGCCGAAGAAACGAACGAACGAACGAACGAGGAAAGGACCACCGATCTATACGGGGTACGGTCTAGTACTGTGCATGTGCTTAAGGGCTGTGAGGGCATATATACACCCCCCGAGCCCTTTGCCCCCTCCACGCCGCACGATCACCATGCACCACGGGGCACCACCATGCCGGCTTCAGCTCACCCCATAATCAGTGGCGGAGGGGTACCCGCTACCCGTTGCTCCCCCTCTCTTTCGTTCTTCGCTCCGTAGACGCGTGCCGTTCGGGGCGCGTGGATGCAGAGGAATAGCTTGTTACCGGATTAGAGGTTTTGAGGTCGTTCTTTCGGGCCTCGTGTTGTTACCGACGGATGCAATTGGATCTTTAAACGCGCGACTGTTGTCCAATGCGCGGTTTCTCGGATGGATTTAAAGCCGGCTCACGTGACCGGAAGTCGAGACAATTGCACCGGCTACTCGTGTGTTTGGGGATTTTGCCATTAGATCGTTAATGCCTTTTGAAAAAGCCACCTTATTTTCGAGTACAGTCAATCACTATCAGGGTTGTTCGACAGCTGCTCGATGGAACTAGTCTCTCTATACGGTCATATCCGGAAGTTCCAAATGAACTGGGAACTCTAATTACGCGAGAAAGTTATAGTCACTGACCGGTCACGGACTATCGACGGATCTGTAAAATTTATTCTCATACCGTTGTCAGTGTTCATTATAGGTAAGCAATGGAAACGGTGAAAGCTGAGGAAGTGAGCATGCCTAGGTACAAGGTAGATGTAATGTGCGTGTGGGTACCTTTGAGATTTTATCTTGCGGTCTGACTCGTGACAGCTGTATAAGCCGAGAATGTGGTCGGCTTTCGGAATGACACCGAGATCCGGTATATCCAGATCACCAGGATATCGAAATTTAACGTTCTTCGAAATACTGCGGATAGTATTAAAGATACTCGTATCGCTTTGTGTCGAGGATCTTATACCTATAACTCCACCTTTTCTATCGAGGACGAAAATCCCTCGAGGATTTCTCTCATCCGGTAAGTCCGTAAGTACGCCGCTATCGAGATCCGGAACCGACCTTTTTTTCTGGGCTTTGAGGGGCTGGCTGGGTATCAGGAAGTCGGAAGTATAATTAGTGCCTCGGCAATCCACCCCTGCAGAACTAATTCCCTGTTATTAGAACCGGGCATTAGGGAAACGCCGTGCGGTAAACTCGGAGAATTAATGTTTTCTTATTGTTATGCATGGTTTGGCACTGGCCGAATTTAGGAAGCAGTTTTTTTCAGGACTCATTCAGTCCACCCCATGAATTCGCCAAAGGTTCGATTTGCCGATTTTTCGGGGAAATGTACGCGCGTCGCAAAGTGTCGAAGTGGGATGCTTTTTTGTGATATGGGATCTGGATGATTTTCAGAACCCGCAAGTACGAGCGGAGAAATTAATAAGGACTTATCGGGTGCGTGTAGGTACTCTGTGTGCTCATGGTGAATGTTCGAGATACGGTTCTGCGCCATATGTCAGTGTTTGGCGCCTCTACAAATATGTGTGTACAGTGTTCGAAATTTTATTGATGATATACCCAGACTTTACGATTCTATGTTTTTGTCCCGGAAGTCGCCGTGCAGCTATCTATCTCTTCACTGCACTGGCAGGACAAAAAGATCGGCACAATACACGCTTCCGATAAGTTCGGGGAAATAAATTTCCAACTTTTAAAATTAGAGATTCCGTGATTGTGCAACACTGCCCGGTGGTAATAAGCAGACAATGGGGTATGATGATGAAATCTGATTTTGGAATCTCGGTCAACGCTGTGTTTCTTTTTTAAATTAATTCCATGGCGATGCAAGAAAGTTTCAACGAACGTTTCACTTCCTCCAAGACACAAGGGCACTGATTAAATTTTTCATTTTTTTATTAATTAAACAGTTCCTACCTTGAGAAAGGAGCTTACGGCAACGCGCAATAATCTCTTCGAATAATGACACAGTTTTACTCCTCGGCGAGTGATCCCGGCTGATATCAGAATGAAAATAAGTAAAAGTGGACGATAATCTAATAAAACTAACGGGGGCCATATGTCGCATCCACTAATCAGCTGATAATGTCGGTGGATTGCTATAGAAACGTGCAGGTAGAGTTACTGGAAAATTTTCGTACGTTCAGATAAAAAGCTTGCTTTAATATTCGAACGAGAAAATTTTGCAAATATTGTATTCAGCGCTTGATTGTAAGATTTAATCTGAACGTTATCTATCGACTCGAAAATCCAATGAATATAATACTGAATCCTCTAATCAATGTTTTCCTGTAGCTCGTTATCGTTTCTTGGAAAATTTCGAGTCCCAAACTCGTTCGTGTCAGTTTGTCAATACGTGATGATAGGTTTCGATGTTCGTAACGAAATAAGTGAGTAATGATCACGATGACTTCACGTTTCAACGAATATACTCTCAACTGTTGGAGAGATGAGTTTTTTTTTAACGTTCCAAGTCTTTACTGTCTCCCGATGTGGGAACTGAGGGAAGTCTCGTTATCCTGCATCAGCATTGCGAGCCATTTTCCTCGACGCCACCTGTTCCTTGCCCTAGAACTGGAGCATTTCGACTCCGGTCGAGGAGAAACAATGAGGGAGTGTATCGAAAGCGATCGATCACAATATTCCCGGTTATATGACACCGATGGAACGGCATGGTCCGCAGTTTAAACAAATAACTTCAATCTATGAAGTTTAATAACAGGCTGAGAGGCGTAGCTGCGAACGGGGAATGGGACCTGTTCCTCGTGTCCACAGATCTGTGGCAAATAAGACCCATTCGAACGGTGAATACACGGGAACAAAAAATGCTGGGACCACGTGTGGCATGTTTGCTCAACGATTCGTTATCAAGATATATTCATGCATTCTGAGTGTACTGTCAATAATTTGTTCAATGAGAACAAATAGACGTCTCGGTAACACTGCACCACCTCCAACACTCTGGATGAAAAACGAGTCACGTGCCTGGAGCCTCGCGATTCGTTTCTTCTCTTTCACAACAAACCCATTATTACAATCCTTTGCTATTTTGTACAATGACGAAGCCCACCGCAGTTATAGTGACGAGTCAGCCGCAGCTATACAAACCGCGTCATTACGTCGCTGAAAAATTTGACATCCTTGAATCCTTCTATTCTATACGATAACGGAAAACCTTGACCAAGTTTATGACGTTAGAGTCCATTACTTGTTAGTATTTCGTTCCCTCAACTCGGTTCCAAGCTATAAGTACAAGTTCCCAGCATAGAAATTTCATGGTTGAAAATGGGAACTGATTCGACCCAAAGTAAGCAGTATCAAGAAGCACATAACCATTCAATTTGCTGAAGGTGATGGTGAAGAACTGAGGTAAAATATTTCCGTTCATGCCTGACATGGACAGGTTCCGTTATCACACAATATATAAGTTCGGTAGAATTACCAGCTACTTATCTAGATTCTCTCCGTTATTCCAACCAACGCCACATAGCTTTATGTCAAGTATATCAAAACATAATTTCTTCTTTCTCTGACAGGTTGACACTTGGCTTGTGAAGAGAAAGCAGAAGACCCGGAGTCTCCAGGCAAGGCTGAGCTAAAGAAGGATGTGCCCTGAGTATCTTCATTTCCATAACAACGCGGCCAACGTTCAAACCGATCATGTTCGATCGAGTGTCCCATTGACACGTGTATCGCAAATGTATGTATAACCTTCACGCCTCCTAAAGCGGCGACATACTGTGTCTAATTGAGGGTGACATATCTCCCGTGCGAGAATGCCCTGTTTGAAAAAGGGTTGGGCGACATGTCACGCTCGATTTACACGCGATTTCTGCAAATTGGAACGCGTTTCGTTAGTTTGCGGTTCGGTTTTCGCTACTGCTAACTGCAAACGGTGGAAGGGCAGCGTTCTCGTTCCGAAAATCATTTCATTAATTTTTTATTCTTTGCCCCAGTTTTTATGCATTTTTTTACGCAGAGGTTATGCGTTCAAAAATTTAGGTAGATGATTACACAATGATTTTATTGGAACATAATTTTCCGATAACGATAGTAATTGAGAGTATGTGATTTTTTGTCATACTTTTAACGAGTGAGAAGCTTCTCATGACGCAACGTTCTCATAGCTGCAGCCAGCGCAGATTTTCTGTTGTTGTATTACGGCCGTGGTACTTACGATTAGCTGCTATTACACTTGACTATTTAGGCGAAACGACTTTCTCTCCTGCAGTCAGGAAGTAATTATTTCTTTACTGTCGCATCGCCAGTGCAAATGTAAGAAAAATATCTGATTCTTGATTTTACTGTTTGCTGGAATTCGTGCAAGTAATCTCAACATAAAACCTTGGAGTAATCGGATGCAGTTTTTCGTACTATCCAGTTGTGAAATTTTCCATTGTTGCTTCAAATGATATATTTATTTACTTTTTAAATATCTCTGCGGACATTGAAAATCCTATTGCTTGCTGTGATTCTCATTGCCGAAATGAAACAGGTGTCATACCTAACTTTGTTTTCTCTTCTGAATTTTATTACCCGTCAGCGACTGCATGTCAAATGAATCTACCGATAATCATTTTTCGACAAATTTTGGAAATAAGAGAATTTTCGGGCCCACCACCGACCCAATTTCACACTTTGAATGCTCTCTGCCGTATCGCAAATAAAACTTTCACACCGTGAAATCCTAACGGTTGATATACGTCTATAAGCAGACGGTATGGAAGATCGTCAAAAATTACACGAAAGATTTGGTTTTTGAGCGTGAAAAATTGAAAATCAAATAAAAAAGGGGCGTGCGCGTGTATCGGTTCTGGGTATTGGAAAGGTTGAGTTATTGAGCCCAAAAGGGTTTCCTTTTTTCCCGTCTGCTTCGCAACCCGAACGATTCGGTCTAATTGGATAATTTATTGGCCATTCGCCCGGCCCAGGCACACGGATGCATTTGCTATTGCAAAACTACGTCGTACGCATTAAGCAATAGTTCACAAACATTTGCGCAACACCTCGCACTCCCGTATCGGTAATACCTTTTGCACCTGAACGAGAAATTGCATTGCGGCATTGTGCAGCTAGGCTGTACAGACACAGCGAAGATTAACTCCGATCCCTTGCTTCTGCAGCTGTGAGAAAGATGTGCGATAGGTATAATAATAATAATAATAATAACAAAGTGGTCTTTCACATTTTCCTCAGTCGATGCTCAGAGACGCGCTATATTTATAACTATTTGCGAAATCCTCCCGGCGAACTTCGATCTTTGCGAAATGCATTCACTTTTGAGAAAATAAAAGTACTTATGTTCGAAATCGCGGAGGTTTTGCGTGGGAAGTTCGGCGCTCCTCCGAGATTCAGTAAATGTCTCAGAGAATTTTTACTCCGGTGTAAGCGTAACCGTTTCCCTGCGAATATTGCGGGAAGGAATTATGGAATTTCGCAACAATGTTGTTCCTGGGAAGCGGGCTAATTAGTCTTCGCAATGAGAAGACAACCGGCGTGAGCGAGCACTCGCCACTTTGGCGCTGCTCATGGGTACAGACAATTGCTCGGCTTCAAGTGAGACCAGGAAATTTTAGCGAAAGGCGAACCCGGGCCCAGCTGGTCCCACGGTTTGCTGAACTCAGGGCGTACCTGCGCGCTCCTCGAATCTGATCGATGCCGGGCCTTAACGAATTCGATTGTTTCAAATGCCCGGCGCGAAAGGGTCCATGCTGGTCTCGATATCGGGTTATTGAATAGAATCGGTGAAGTAGGTTCAGGTATGCGCTTTACTCGAGTGGACCTTTATACCGACACCAATGTTCGTTAACTCTTGGTTAACAATATTTCATGCGCAATCGAGAGCGCGAAACCAACCAACTTTGCTATACGGGTGGTGGCAGTTCATAATTCCGTTACTACTGCATCCGTGAATTTATAAAATAATGTTTTGTCGTGAGGTTCGATTTCAGATAGGTAAATAGGACTTGGAATATGGGATGGAAGTGAACGTATTCGTTTAGATTTACAGAAGTAGGTATAATATATCGATCATTAAGTGAGTTCGAGTAAATCGTGATCTGCGACATGTTTAGTTTGAACTTTCCATCATTTAACGCTTCATGGTATAATTTTGGGAATCCTTAGAATCATGAAAGGTGCTGGCTCGAAATTTCTTGAGAGTGAATCGCTGAACCGAAGTGTGTGATCAATTTATTTCAGACCTGTAAAGATTTTTAATGAATTCAATTTATCATGTTTACCTACGGTTTATCGAAATGTAAGTCACCCAGAAAGAAAGCTGTTGGTGAACAAGTGTTAAATTTACACCATCGGCACACGAATGCGCAATAGCTTCTAACTCGATTTGATCCATTATTTCAAGCCTCTGCGGCATATTTTCCATTCAAACCATCCTAGGACCATCAAGTTGCGAATTGAACGTGCGTTTTCAAGAAGCGTAGCCCAGATTCACGCGCTCAAGCATGCCACGTGACCGATTGACACAAATCGGTTACGCTGTGGTAGGTCAGCGGTAATCCGCGTAATGTCTTCTTTGGGTCGATAAACCGTTGAAGTCGGCACATGTCTAGTGGTATCCACGTTTCCGTACGCTGGTCGTACCATCCTTCAATCTGGAGGATGGACAGTGGAAATTCGACAAAAGTTTGTAAAACAAATTCTTATCCCATTCTTTTGCAGCACTGAAAAAAATTGCCGATTTCGCTGGCGAGGACCAACAATTTATCGCCTTGGTTGTTGCAGGTATGCGCGTTGTAAGCCTTGCGTGTGTTTACAGCGACAGCGACGAGCTTTGGTAACTGTACCTATCCCCCTCCTCGCTTTCATTCAGTCGCCATCTTCCTCTCTGGGATCTGGGGTGAGTATCTCCCGTCTTCGTTGCTCCCCAGGGATCCGACTCAGCGTTTCATCCTCGTCGGGTATTCCTGTATTACAAGCCACTGCGTGCACGCGCAGTTTCGCCTCACTAAAATTTCAGGCAGCCCAAAGAGGCGGCCGCCGGTCCATTCCTCTTTGAAAATCCACACGTCTTTTTATCGTTCGATGTTGGCCTTTCAGCCTTTTTGCGTAGTCGCTCTTTAAGCCCGTCAGTACTCTATAAATAATTACCAAATGTATGCAAAGGGCAGGGGCTGCGGATCGTGTACTTTTTACTGACAGAAGAGTTTCGCTACCCCTCTGCGAATTCAAACGACTCGCATCACCTTTTCACTGTCTGAAAATCGGTGCTCGTTATCAGAATTTGAAAAAAATTGCGTGCCCTTTATTCTGTGCAATGTATAAATTGACCTCGGATCACCTTAACAGAGGTACACGCGATCTGAGCAATATGAGAATTCGCCAACTGACAAAAACAGCAGGTGAAATAAAGAAAGGATACTTTTTTTCGGGCAGGTAAGAAGCGAGAATTAACTCGAAGAGACTATAGAATGAGGCAGCTAACCGGCGGGCAGAACCATTCCTTCGACTCGTGGCGGTCGTGCCAGTCGCATACCTTTCGTCTTACGATGCGGTGTCTCTCCGCTAGCCGCTTTGCAGATTGTACGGATAAATTTTGACCGAGTATAAGTACAGGCTTTGGTTAAGGATTGACAAGGCATTGCTACATGATACAATGAGTTAGCGATATATTTTAAGTGAAAAATGTCATCGACGTCGAACGATGCGCCGGTTCAATGAAGAACGGACGTTTTATTGAGTGTGCTGCATGTGTCGTGAAGGTGACGTGCATGTGGTGACCTATCCGTTATTCTTGCGGATAGCCAGAAAATTTTTGCCGTCGGGAAAGTTGGATTTTAGCCTATGAGGTAAGCATATATCGGCAGTTCACTTTGCAGTCGCTTCTTCTTTTCTTATATACGTCCGCAAGCCATATCCCTTCTCTTCAGCGCAAAGTTTACGCAATCAGCGATTCGAAAAAATTCGTCAAGTTTTTAAAACCAAATCAGGGACAAGAGTTCGAAGCGCGTAGGCTCGTGCTTCAGAGAACGATTGTAAAACCATCTCATGAAAATGGAAATTCCTGTTTACTCACGGTGTTACGGTAATTAGTGGATCAAGAGGTAGGGCTGTGTTGTGCATAACCACACGCTCAAAGTAGGTAGGTAACCGGGTGATAACGGTGTTTTTTTCCTACGCTCGAGTAGCTTACTGCCGTTAAACTATAGCCGTATAAAATTAACGCCGTTTGTACGCACGGACATTTCATTCTTGGGATGTCTCGCACCGAAATTTTGTCGGATAAGTACAGTTACTGATTAAGGAACAAAATCTATGTCGTTTGCTTTTGGCCGGCGAACGACGAATTAATTACGGCATAAGTTACACTGCGGTACTTGAAAGAGTTGTTCAGTCGAGACGAGAGATATTCGTAAAAAATAACGTAAAGAGCATGGGAACAAAGAATATCGATCGCAGGGTCATTTTTTAGCCGTAGAGGGTTCGGCGATACAGACGAATGTTTTTTCGGGGTCAGTAAACTGATACGTCTTTTTTTCCTCCAGCCCTGGCGAGACTAAAATCGCGCGCGGAAACGAGTTTCAGACTCGGAGATTTTAACGCTGGAATATGAAATGCCTCGTAGTCCGCAACGGATCCGGAGTTGAAGCAATGTTGCTTAAATCTTCTAATTCGCGATGCTGAAAATATTATCGAACGCTAAGAGTAGTGGATGCGTTGCAGATCGTTGTGGCCTAGAATCGTGACCTTTGTTTCCCAACCTCAAGATCTCGTATAACGGCATGGAAAGGAGTGACACTGAATCACCGGGATTGAATTTGAAAGGTAGCCACAAGAGTTCGTGAATAATATTGCCGAACGACGTCGACATTCGGAGTTTATCTAGAGAGAATATCACTTTGTACATATGTATACACAAGCGTCGAGTTATATAAATTTTATAGCATGTACTCATAGATATATCCGGAGGCTGACTGCGATGTAAAATTGGTTTTACGCAACTCTGTGATGGCGGAGAATTAAGGATCTTTTCAACTCTCATATTTTCAGTATGGCACGCATTTACAGCCTGCCCAACTTATACCAGAAGACTTTCCCCTTGTTTTGAAGTTGTTAAAGGAGACATAACATGATTTAGATTCACACGTACAACGGTCTTCGTCACGGTCTTTGCCTTAAAACTTTCCGCATTGCAGTGTTATATTGCGTACATTGGTACGCAAGTAGAGAGAAACCGTTCAATGTGCGATAACAATAGCCGGCTAGTCTTATCTCACTTGTTGGATAAATCTTTCAGCGTTTCTTGCAGCATCTATAGAACGGTTTTAAATCGAAATGCAACCGGCGACAAGGTGTCGAACAAGTTTTTACCGAGCAGCGACTATAGCTGCGTACAAGGTCCTTTGTTAATATGCTCGGAACAGGATATAGATGTCCTTCAGTGCAATCCGACAACTGTACCCAATCCATGCCTGACCAACTCGATGATTCTTTCATCGGTTATGAGATTTCTTGGGTATTCCAGGCAGCCAATAATTGTTCGAGGAGATACTGATATTAGCGGGAAGACACGTAGTAGCTAGATTCTAGTCGATAGTTAGATTAATCGCAAACTTGCCGAGTCCCGCTACTTGTAAAAACAGTCTTTAGAACGCGGAAGTCTTGCGGAAATTCCCTCATACCGCAAAACAGAAAATCTCGGAGATTGTCAGTAGTAGAAGCATTTAATCGTTGATCTCACTGCGGTCGAATCATGGAATGGTTAAATTATTTGAAGATGTCGAATTCAACGAATTTTTACTGCTCTTATTTCTGAAACTTACAAGCTGTCAACTTTTGAAATCAATCCGAGGATCGTAAACGCCTGAGAATCGCTGTAACTGATCTCGAACGTCAGCTGGTACACGAAAAGTGAGAGTTGCTCCAGCAGCGGCGTGTAGCGCAGCTCGATTTAATTGTAAGAAGTATTAAACAGAAGAGCGAAAACTGCCGGACATTATCTCGCGCACAATGGTTACGTTGCGAAAGATTTTTGTGGTATCGTATATCCATATTGCGCACTACACCACATTGTGAATATCCCGCAACGACCATGCAATTCCCCCTATCTGGTTTTTAGTCTCTCGTTTTCCTAGCAGATACACGCCTAAGACCCACCCGGTAGAAAGCTGCGGGCAGAAAGTGCGTCGCAATAGAACATAATGAGTTATACACACGTATTTTTCTTCTCGTTTACCGAACGACATCCCGGGCTTACGGTACGGCCACAGAGCAAAACCTTTCAGACCTGAAACGGAAAACGATTTCTAACGGCTTCGCGATGCCTGCACGTAGCGCATGAGGGTGCTCCTCATCACACTGTTCGATTCCTTATATAGACGGTCTAGAATCAGCGAATAGTTGGACGCCAGGTATATGTTCCAGCTGCACCGCGAACGCTAAACGTGGGACGAAGCAGGCTGAGAATCACGTTTTGCCAGTTGCCACCCACGCTCGGGCATTGCCACGGTCGTATTGGCGATGGCTTCGGCAAAAAGTCTCTTAGATGCACGTACTGATCTTGCTGTCATGTCGGTAGCAAACACCGTAATCTAGTTTCTTATCAATGGCCAGCTAATTTAACGCTTGACTGTTGTCAACCAGGTCAGGATGCTGACAATTCTGCTCGTGCTCGTCGCCACGAGTTCCTCCGTTCGAGGACAAGTGGTGAACAGAGCACCGCACTTTATACCTGGTGGAGATATGGCTCGTCTGGCCGTCTCTGAGAGCACTTCACCTGGAGCGCCAGTCTACACTCTACAGGGTGAGGACCCCGAGGATTCCCGAGTGCACTATTCCATCAGTGGAGAGTACTTCACGGTGGATAGAGAAACTGGCGTTGTAATCCTTAGGAAGGCGTTGGATAGAGAGACCCAGGATCTGATAGAAGTCATCATTAGCATAACTGGTACCAAATTAAACCGTTATCGAATATGTCACAAATGCACTTTACGTATGTAACTCATAACCAGTGCCGCATAGTTTAACAGGCCACAGCTAGCCGATTCTGCAAGTGAATGTTGGTTGGCAGGTGCTGCAGAATATTCTCATTGGTTAATTCACGCAGTGTACGATATTGAATGGTAAAAGTGTTTCGACACTTGTTCGGAAATTGTTCGAGCTACTTAGCACTCAATTCCAGAAATACACACCCAGTCACACTTATTTACTCTAAGGTCATAGGCGTTTTATTTCTTTTCAGATGAGGGTATTGCGGGTTCTGAACCTAATACAGTATCTCTTCGTCGAGAGATAGCCGTTCTCGACGAAAATGATAATCCACCGGTTTACCATGGTCGTCCGTATGCTGCCAGGGTTCCCGAGAGTGCAAAAGTAGGCAGTGTACTACTTCCTTCGGGCACCATAACTGTCACTGACGAAGACGGAGGCGTCAATGCTGACGTTGTTGTACGGTGTGCAGCATCGTCCCGAGATGACGACGTTTGCGAAGTCTTCGATGTCAATACGGAAAAGGTTCGACATATGGAAAAAAATTCATTTCAGCTGATACTAGTAGGCTGCCAGAATCGTCGATTCAAATCAACTGTGTTTTACTTCCAGTTAGCGGAAGGTCGTTATGAGGTTCGTATAACGTTGGCGAGTCCCTTGGATTACGAAAGAAGGAATTCCTATCTCATCAATCTTGTCGCCGTTGATGGAGCCAGTGATCCAGCGAAAAGACTACACGCCAGAGCTACTGTTGCTGTCGATGTTCTAGATGTTCAGGTATGATTTCTGACCCAATTATGGTAACGGTGATCTTTGACAGAGGAGTACAAACTGCCACAAGGCTTACTAATGCTTTTACTGTCGTTTAGGATCAGCCGCCAACATTCTTGAACGCTCCATACAGTGCAGCTCTTCCTGAAAATACCCCAGCAGGACACACTGTTCTGACAGTTAGAGCACGTGATGGTGACACCGGACAACCGAGGCCTTTGCTGCTCAGCCTCGAGGATGACGATACAGGGCATTTCGAACTCGCAGTTACGCGAGAAGGAGACATCAGTGTCGGAAAGTTAATGACCACCAGTGCCTTTCTAGACCGTGAAGATACGAACATTTTGCAAAACGGGGGAATTTATACGTTCATAGTGAAAGCTACTGAACTGATAAATAACGAGATTCCAGCCGATACAGCTACCTCAGTTATCACCATCGTTGTCACAGATGTCGACGACCTTGCGCCGGTCTTTAACAGTGATTCATTTTCCATAAAAATTTCAGAGGATATCGGAATGGATACACCGTTACCAGGTAAGGCTTGGTCAATAAATGCATTCCGGTAAATGTTCTTCTGTTTATTTGAATGAAATGCTTAGTTTGTTGGTTCTGACATAAGTGCGTAAGACTCAGGATGGTTTCAAATTATTTTACAGGTCTAAATATGGTAGTCAGCGATGGTGACGTTGGCGACAATGCAAAGTTCTCCTTGGCTTTAAGGGATGCACCTGGATATCCAAATATCAGCCAAGCGTTTTCAGTCAGTCCTCAACAGGCTCAGGGAAGAGTACCTGTCGTTGTGAGAGCGAATAATAAATCGGTCTTGGACTACGATGTTGAAGATGAAACAAAAAGAACATTAGAGTTCGACGTCACGGCTTCTGTAGCTGGTAAAGTGGTGAGTTGTTGAATTTGCCATGCGTCACGTTCACATGTAGAAAAATTTATCACTTACTAGCCACTATTGTCTGGGGGATGAAAATTGTTGAATTTTCTTTGAATTTTTTCGAAGGTTGCATCGTCCAGAGTACACATTAAGCTTTTAGACGCGAATGACCATAGTCCAGAGTTTTCGCAATCAGTCTACAAGCTCGCAGTACCTGAGGATGCAGTCCCAGGTACTCATTTCGGTGAAGTATTTGCAGTAGACAAAGATAGTGGAGAGTTCGGAGAACTAACTTACAATCTTCGTGGTTTTGGTACTGACAAATTCGAAACCGACCCAAAGAGAGGTGGGCTTTCTGTTGCGAAGGCACTCGACTACGAGGTTCAAAAGTCTTACTCATTAACAATGGAAGCCAGGGATGGCGGAGGCAGAGTTTCAACTGTCAACATTCTGATCGAAGTCCAAGATGTGAACGACAACGAGCCCATCTTTGAACAGAAAGAATACTCGAGAACTGTCCGCGAAGAAGCATTGAGTTTTGAACCACAATTATTCGTCAGAGCTACGGATGTTGATGGTCCAACTCAGGGGGATGGAAAAGTGACGTACTCGATCGGTCATCATAACAGTATGACGGAAAATGTTTTTAAGGTATTAAAGATTCCTGACTGTGAATTTTTTCTTATCAGAAACAATATAACGATTAATAATCTTACGTCCTTAGGTTGATCCAGAAACAGGTGAAGTCGGAATGCAAAAGCCAGCACGATCTGGCGATACAGAACGCGGTCTCTACGAACTCAGCATCAGAGCAACTGACAAAGGAAAGCCACCTCTGTACTCTGAAACCAAGCTCTTCGTCCGCGTTGGTGTTCCTGGTAATCAGAAACCCATATTTCGGGGTAACTATAAAGCTGGAGCACCGGGACCCAACACTTATCGGGCACGTCTACTGGAAAACGCTACACCTGGGACAGAAGTTGTTAAAGTGACAGCGAACGATCCTGATGGAAGAGATAGCTTACTGCAGTATTACATTGCCAGTGGGGCGAAGGATAACTTCGTAATCAACCAGAGGTACGAGAGCTCGAAAACATTTTGAATTGCAAACTTCACAAATAAAGGCCGAGAGGCTTAATTTAGTTTTTAAAACTTGTGGAAATTTTAAAATATTTTCTTGCAGTTCCGGTATTATAACGGTTTCACCGGACGCAAGACTGGATATGGAATCCGGTGGAGACAAGTACAATGTGATCGTGTATGCAGTTGATTCTGGAACACCGGTTAGAGAGACGGCTACTACAACGGTAGCTGTGAACATTATCGATGTTAATAACAAGCCACCTGTTTTCAATAACTCGACGTATTTAATGTACGTGTCGGAGAGAGCCGCCATTGGTGAGTACGCGTTTCAGTGATCAGACATCTGCGATTATCGGATCACAGTCAGGTTCAATGCATATCTTCCATTGCAGGTGATTCCGTTCTCAGGGTTACCGCAACTGATCCAGATTCTGATGCGAACATTGAGTATACTTTGATCGAGCCGATAAGAGCCGTTGACAAGACAGGAGTTGCTTTGAAAAGTACAACTCCGTACGATTACAAAACAGCATTTAAAATAAACTCTACCACCGGTTTAATAACAGTTAATCAGGTTTTGGATTACCAAGTCGCGGCGGTAATTATTCTCACGGTTCAGGCCAGGGACCTCAACGCTGTTGTTGACCAGGAGAAACAGGTCACCGAAGTTGAAGTCACGATTTACGTTCAAGCCTACAGTGACGATAATCCGATTTTCACGAATCCTGGATGGTCAGCGAATAATCCAGTAATTCGCGTGTCAGTTCCTGAAGAGCAACCGGTTGGAACGACTCTGCTGATGCTGTCTGCCAGGGAACCAGCGACTGGTCGACCGGTTGAAACGTTCGAATTGATTCGTGATGACGATGACGAAGGTTACGTTAACGTTGGGGTTCAAAGCGGGAACGTAGTCTTGAGCAAAAGGCTGGATTATGAAAATCTAGGCGACAAGGTACATACCAAAAATGGTTCTCGATGAATTTGTCATTATGTGGATGTAACGGATGATCAATTTGTCCTTTTTCTGACCAGATTCTTCGCTTCAAAGTTCGAGCCTTGGCCAGAGATTACGAAATAAGTCGAAGCATGTCGGAAGCTAAGGTGATCGTGTCAGTGCTAGACATAAATGACAACAGCCCGATTTTCAACCAAAAAGACTATAAAATTTCCGTACTCGAATCGTCCGCGGCATCTAAAATTATCCTGAATGTCAAGGCTACGGATATGGACAGCTCGAATACGGAACAGGAAGTGAAGAGAGGGTTTGGCGAAGTCAGATACGCTTTGACTGGTGAAAATGCAAATTTGTTTGAAATCGATCCAATCAGTGGAAACATTCTCGTGAGTATAGAATTCAATTTTATTTCAGTAGTAGTCAAAATATTGACTGTATTTTTTTTTGTGACATTCAATTCTTGTCGTAGATCGCAGCTAACACAACACTTGACCGAGAGAGACAATCCGTTCTGCGATTCTATGTTATCGCTACAGATATGCCTCAGGGTGGCGCGGAACAGAAAACTAGTCGAGCATTAGTCACCGTTGATATTTTAGATGTGAATGACAACGCTCCCAGCTTTCCTCAGGAGTCTTACACAGCTGTGGTACCAGAAAATGCGCCAGCAGGTATCAGCGTTGTAAATATTACTGCGGTTGATCCTGACGAGGGTAAAGGAGGAACGATTCACTTTGAGATTATCGACGAAGGAGAAGCTAATGGTAGGTATTTTTTCATTCGAGGTGTTTATTGGAGCACTGATTAGTTGGATGTGCTACTGGTACCTTTAACATCTCGTGATCGTGCTGCACAGGTCTCTTCAAGATAAATCACTCTACCGGCGAAATCTCTTCTGCTGGGCAACTGACTGGCAAAGGAAGAACGGAACCTTACAACATGCGAGTCAGGGCTCAGGATGGAGGAGATCCTGTCCTTTTTACGGACGTCGCGTTGGTTCTTTACATCGGTGACGTTGTCAGCAATGACGGTGTTCCTCTTATCATCAGGCCAACTCTGGACGAGGTGGCTCATATCGCGGAGAACTCGACTACCGGAAGTCCAGTCTTTCAAGTCGTTGCTTCGGATCCAGATGATCCAAATTTACCGAACGGGAAAATAACCTTCAAGTTTCTTGAGGAGGGAAATTTTGGGAACGACGCAAGTTCGTTCAGCATTAACAGTGAGACTGGCTTAATAACGACGAAAAAGCTATTAGACCGTGAAACCAAAGACAGCTACACGCTGATTCTCGTAGCTCAGGATCTTGGCGATCCCCCCCAGCAAGCGACTCGTATTCTTCAAGTGATTATAAACGATATTGACGACCACAAGCCGCACTTCAAGCGAAGCTTAGACAGTCCGCCAGTGGAGATCAGCACTAATGAGGAAGTTCCAATCGGAACAAATATCGGAGTCGTCGAAGCGATTGACGAAGACATTGAGGAGAATGGGATGATCGATTACGTAATTGTATACGGAAACGAAGCTGGCCTGTTTTCTATAGAAAGATCGGAAAATAATTCTGCAATAATAAAATCCACAGGGCGATTGGATCGTGAACAATTTGACCGCCACCTCATCACCGTGAAGTGCTTCAAGTTTCCAATAAAAAAATCTGAGCTCACACCAAAGCCGTACAATCGGCAAGATCCTTCGGAGCGGCAAGTCTTGATAAGGATATTGGACATTGACGATAACAAACCTAAGTTTAAAAAAGGGAATTTCACGCTGGGAGTTCGACTGAACGTACCAATTGACACCAGTCTTTTGACGTTGGAAGCCACGGACGCAGATTCGGACGCCTTGCCGATGAACTACAATATGGGTGACGTATCATTTACTTCAGTTGTCGATCCATCGATATCGCGAGAGAAAATGACCTCTATATTTTCGCTAAATCCGGAAACTGGAGAGCTAAGGACAACCAGTTCAATGACAGGATTCGCCGACGGTTTTATGGAAGTTCCGATATCGGCAAATAATTCCGTGACGCCAGGAAGAGAGACGAACATCACAGTGAAGATTTTCCTAGTACGAGACCGAGACATGCTTAAGTTCGTTTTCTCCAAGCCTCCAGTCGAGGTGAGAAAATCGTTGGAGAATTTTGAGCAGGCCGTGCAACAGGCCTTGTCGCTTCCCGTTGAGGTGAACGTCTACGACACACAGTTTTATTCGAAGGAAGATAATTCCTTGGACTTTTCGTCGACTAGTTCGTGCTTCCAAATGGTTGGAAAGGAGTCCTACGATCTCAACGAAATGAAAGCCTTGTTAACAGACCCTAAAAACGAGGAGTTAAAGCGGGTGTATCAGCAGTACAACGTCGGTACGGTTCAGCACTGCGCTGCTCTCGTTGCAAGGGCCGATGCCTCTATGACACAGATGTGGGTACTTGCCATCGCTGCTCTGGTCGGGATTGCCGCGATTATTTCCAGCTGTACGCTCTGCTGCATGCACGCAAAGTGAGTAAAATTACTTTTGAATTAATATTTTACAACGCGTTAGTACACAGAGAAGATACGAAAAGACGAGTGCCGAATTTTCGTTCGAGACTTATAAACTGAAAAATGCACGGAGGTTATTATTCGCACGAATTGAACGTCATTTCTACTTTCTGCTGATGTAACAATAGTAATGATTTCGGTAGAAAAACAATTCTTACAATTTTGACGGCTTTTTACGTTTTTGAGCCTCGCGAATCCGAAAAATAAGTTTTTAGAGAAATGTCGGTTTGGATATCGATTTGGCGGTTTGTGCGACAAACTCCCGAAATAATCCTGGATAAGGATCGATGAAAAGATCTGAAAATCACAGGACTTCATAACCAAATGATAGGCTTGAAGATTTTTACTTCACTGCGTTCCCCACAAGGTTTTCCTCTTTAGTTGCTCGTAGTAGTTGTTTAGTTGTGTAACTTTCTTTGTGAAAAAAAAAAATAACTTCCCCCAGCGGTGAAATCCAGCAAGTATATGTGCAAGCATAGAGAGTGAGAAAGGAGTATGTGATCTCTCTTTGTACTCTGTGACCCATATAAAGAGAAGATACACCTCTATCTACAACTCGTCACTTGAAATAATGCCGGAAAAATTGGAAGAACATCGTAACGAAAAAATCCAGTACAAAGTACTTCTACTCTATAAAGTTCTATTGAGTGAGTAAGAGCAGTAAATCGAAAGTAATAGTAAAAAAACTACAAATTTTCTAACGATTTTTCCCAATTTTCTCAGCTATTGGACCGACGAGGATCTCGAAGCCTTTTCCGAAATCTTAGATGTCTGAGTAGTCCACAAAAGGTCACACATATCAATTCGGTAACTAAAATTTTTTGCACAAAGAAAAAATATTGCTATAGACTTTTCTCTAAATTTCAACGATTTTGAAAAACAAATCTTTGATATAATGTATCAATGTAGTTTTGCCGGGGGAATCAATTGCCCACGCTCCAAAGACGCTGCGAGCAACGGATCAAAAGTTAGACCCAAAATACATGAAACTGGAACAGGGTTAGCGGAAAGGTGGAGAAGAATAGTTGCAACTTCGAAGCTACCAAGTTTCAGATGTTTATTTAATATGCCTTGATTCCAACACAAGTGTGTGTGTGTGTGTCACTGTGAAGTGATTGGACAAGTGACCAAATGGTATTAATGTAAAAGACTAAGGAAAATAAGAAAGTATGATTCAACGTTGGGTTATGACATGAGTTATTAAAATAGGTCAGAAAAATGCGATATACATCTTAAGCAGAATATGACAAATTATGTATCAGTTGGTCGTTATCGTCGTAAGTACGTATAGTTGAGGTGACGACTTGCCTACAAGCGCAACGCATTTCTGTGGTAAACGATATATTATGTATAAAATTGCCTTCTAACTATTTTATGTAACCTCAATTGATGTAACTGCATGGATATGAATTAAATCACCTTTCTTCAAACACATTTCCCGAAGGGCATTGGTTGCTTTTTCTGGTTTCCCAAGAGTACGCTTAGTGTAGAAAAAGTCCGTTCATCTATTTCAAGACAATAATCGTCTGGCCCCAGAATTGAAGAAGAGGTAAAAGAACCGTTTTGATCTTTCAGTCCAAAATTTTCAGATTTTCAGGCTGCTGCTCAGCTGATTTTCCGACAAGATCTTGGTTGTGATTTCTGGTTTCCTTAGGCCGTAATTGCTCTGTAAGAGGTCATTTAAAACGATCCGAAAACAAGAATATTTCGGCGCCGAAATCGTGGAAAAAGTAAGCCCTTTGTGATTTGGGCGAAAATTTTCGCGATTTTCAAAAGTGCTGGAATCAATTCTTTCGCGCACTATTCCGACGTAATTTTGCAAAAGAATGCGATTGAGCGCAGTGCGAATACGCTGCGAGCAACGGTTCAAAAGTTAGAGCCAAAAAACCAGAAGCTGAATTTTCGATACTTTGCAGCTGGTTCTCTTTTCGTCGACATTTCTCTGCTGTTGGCCCTACGCTGCTTTAGCTGCGTTTTCTGAGTTGCTGAGGGTCCAATTAGTCTAAAAAGAGTCATCCGAATCGAATCTGAGACCAAAAGTTTTTTGCCCAAAAAAAAAGTAAGGCTAACCCCTTTGTGTTTTTGGTGAAAATTTTCGCGATTTTCAAAAGTGCTGGAATCAATTCTTCCGCACACTATTTCGACGTAATTTTGCAAAAGAATGCGATTGGGCGCAGTCCGAATACGCTGCGAGCAACGGTTCAAAAGTTAGAGCCCAAAAACCAGAAGCTGAATTTTAGATATTTTGCAGCTGGTTCTCATTTCGTCGTCATTTCTCTGCTGTTGGTCCTACGCTGCTTTTGCTGCGTTTTCTAAGTTGCTGAGGGTCCAATTAGTCTAAAAAGAGTCATCCGAATCGAATCTGAGACCAAAAGTTTTTTGCCCAAAAAAAAAGTAAGGCTAACCCCTTTGTGTTTTTGGTGAAAATTTTCGCGATTTTCAAAAGTGCTGGAATCAATTCTTCCGCACACTATTTCGACGTAATTTTGCAAATGAATGCGATTGGGCGCAGTCCGAATACGCTGCGAGCAACGGTTCAAAAGTTAGAGCCAAAAAACCAGAAGCTGAATTTTCGATATTTTGCAGCTGGTTCTCATTTCGTCGTCATTTCTCTGCTGTTGGTCCTACGCTGCTTTTGCTGCGTTTTCTGAGTTGCTGAGGGTCCAATTAGTCTAAAAAAAGTCATCCGAATCGAATCTGAGACCATAAGTTTTTTGCCCAAAAAAAAAGTAAAACTAACCCCTTTGTGTTTTTGGCGAAAATTTTCGCGATTTTCAAAAGTGCTGGAATCGATTCTTTTGCGCACGATTCCGACGTAATTTTGCAAAAGAATGCGATTGAGCGCAGTGCGAATACGCTGCGAGCAACGGTTCAAAAGTTAGAGCCAAAAAACCAGAAGCTGAATTTTCGATACTTTGCAGCTGGTTCTCTTTTCGTCGACATTTCTCTGCTGTTGGTCCTACGCTGCTTTTGCTGCGTTTTCTAAGTTGCTGAGGGTCCAATTAGTCTAAAAAGAGTCATCCGAATCGAATCTGAGACCAAAAGTTTTTTGCCCAAAAAAAAAGTAAGGCTAACCCCTTTGTGTTTTTGGTGAAAATTTTCGCGATTTTCAAAAGTGCTGGAATCAATTCTTCCGCACACTATTTCGACGTAATTTTGCAAAAGAATGCGATTGGGCGCAGTCCGAATACGCTGCGAGCAACGGTTCAAAAGTTAGAGCCAAAAAACCAGAAGCTGAATTTTCGATACTTTGCAGCTGGTTCTCATTTCGTCGTCATTTCTCTGCTGTTGGTCCTACGCTGCTTTTGCTGCGTTTTCTGAGTTGCTGAGGGTCCAATTAGTCTAAAAAGAGTCATCCGAATCGAATCTGAGACCAAAAGTTTTTTGCCCAAAAAAAAAGTAAGGCTAACCCCTTTGTGTTTTTGGTGAAAATTTTCGCGATTTTCAAAAGTGCTGGAATCAATTCTTCCGCACACTATTTCGACGTAATTTTGCAAAAGAATGCGATTGGGCGCAGTCCGAATACGCTGCGAGCAACGGTTCAAAAGTTAGAGCCAAAAAACCAGAAGCTGAATTTTCGATACTTTGCAGCTGGTTCTCTTTTCGTCGACATTTCTCTGCTGTTGGTCCTACGCTGCTTTTGCTGCGTTTTCTAAGTTGCTGAGGGTCCAATTAGTCTAAAAAGTGTCATCCGAATCGAATCTGAGACCAAAAGTTTTTTGCCCAAAAAAAAAGTAAGGCTAACCCCTTTGTGTTTTTGGCGAAAATTTTCGCGATTTTCAAAAGTGCTGGAATCGATTCTTTTGCGAACTATTCCGACGTAATTTTGCAAAAGAATGCGATTGGGCGCAGTCCGAATACGCTGCGAGCAACGGTTCAAAAGTTAGAGCCCAAAAACCAGAAGCTGAATTTTCGATACTTTGCAGCTGGTTCTCATTTCGTCGTCATTTCTCTGCTGTTGGTCCTACGCTGCTTTTGCTGCGTTTTCTAAGTTGCTGAGGGTCCAATTAGTCTAAAAAGAGTCATCCGAATCGAATCTGAGACCAAAAGTTTTTTGCCCAAAAAAAAGTAAGGCTAACCCCTTTGTGTTTTTGGTGAAAATTTTCGCGATTTTCAAAAGTGCTGGAATCAATTCTTCCGCACACTATTTCGACGTAATTTTGCAAAAGAATGCGATTGGGCGCAGTCCGAATACGCTGCGAGCAACGGTTCAAAAGTTAGAGCCAAAAAACCAGAAGCTGAATTTTCGATACTTTGCAGCTGGTTCTCTTTTCGTCGACATTTCTCTGCTGTTGGTCCTACGCTGCTTTTGCTGCGTTTTCTGAGTTGCTGAGGGTCCAATTAGTCTAAAAAGAGTCATCCGAATCGAATCTGAGACCAAAAGTTTTTTGCCCAAAAAAAAAGTAAGGCTAACCCCTTTGTGTTTTTGGTGAAAATTTTCGCGATTTTCAAAAGTGCTGGAATCAATTCTTCCGCACACTATTTCGACGTAATTTTGCAAAAGAATGCGATTGGGCGCAGTCCGAATACGCTGCGAGCAACGGTTCAAAAGTTAGAGCCCAAAAACCAGAAGCTGAATTTTCGATATTTTGCAGCTGGTTCTCATTTCGTCGTCATTTCTCTGCTGTTGGTCCTACGCTGCTTTTGCTGCGTTTTCTAAGTTGCTGAGGGTCCAATTAGTCTAAAAAGAGTCATCCGAATCGAATCTGAGACCAAAAGTTTTTTGCCCAAAAAAAAAGTAAGGCTAACCCCTTTGTGTTTTTGGTGAAAATTTTCGCGATTTTCAAAAGTGCTGGAATCAATTCTTCCGCACACTATTTCGACGTAATTTTGCAAATGAATGCGATTGGGCGCAGTCCGAATACGCTGCGAGCAACGGTTCAAAAGTTAGAGCCAAAAAACCAGAAGCTGAATTTTCGATATTTTGCAGCTGGTTCTCATTTCGTCGTCATTTCTCTGCTGTTGGTCCTACGCTGCTTTTGCTGCGTTTTCTGAGTTGCTGAGGGTCCAATTAGTCTAAAAAGAGTCATCCGAATCGAATCTGAGACCATAAGTTTTTTGCCCAAAAAAAAAGTAAGGCTAACCCCTTTGTGTTTTTGGCGAAAATTTTCGCGATTTTCAAAAGTGCTGGAATCGATTCTTTTGCGCACGATTCCGACGTAATTTTGCAAAAGAATGCGATTGAGCGCAGTGCGAATACGCTGCGAGCAACGGTTCAAAAGTTAGAGCCAAAAAACCAGAAGCTGAATTTTCGATACTTTGCAGCTGGTTCTCTTTTCGTCGACATTTCTCTGCTGTTGGTCCTACGCTGCTTTTGCTGCGTTTTCTAAGTTGCTGAGGGTCCAATTAGTCTAAAAAGAGTCATCCGAATCGAATCTGAGACCAAAAGTTTTTTGCCCAAAAAAAAAGTAAGGCTAACCCCTTTGTGTTTTTGGTGAAAATTTTCGCGATTTTCAAAAGTGCTGGAATCAATTCTTCCGCACACTATTTCGACGTAATTTTGCAAAAGAATGCGATTGGGCGCAGTCCGAATACGCTGCGAGCAACGGTTCAAAAGTTAGAGCCAAAAAACCAGAAGCTGAATTTTCGATACTTTGCAGCTGGTTCTCATTTCGTCGTCATTTCTCTGCTGTTGGTCCTACGCTGCTTTTGCTGCGTTTTCTGAGTTGCTGAGGGTCCAATTAGTCTAAAAAGAGTCATCCGAATCGAATCTGAGACCAAAAGTTTTTTGCCCAAAAGAAAAGTAAGGCTAACCCCTTTGTGTTTTTGGTGAAAATTTTCGCGATTTTCAAAAGTGCTGGAATCAATTCTTCCGCACACTATTTCGACGTAATTTTGCAAAAGAATGCGATTGGGCGCAGTCCGAATACGCTGCGAGCAACGGTTCAAAAGTTAGAGCCAAAAAACCAGAAGCTGAATTTTCGATACTTTGCAGCTGGTTCTCTTTTCGTCGACATTTCTCTGCTGTTGGTCCTACGCTGCTTTTGCTGCGTTTTCTGAGTTGCTGAGGGTCCAATTAGTCTAAAAAGAGTCATCCGGATCGAATCTGAGACCAAAAGTTTTTTGCCCAAAAAAAAAGTAAGGCTAACCCCTTTGTGTTTTTGGTGAAAATTTTCGCGATTTTCAAAAGTGCTGGAATCGATTCTTTTGCGAACTATTTCGACGTAATTTTGCAAAAGAATGCGATTGGGCGCAGTCCGAATACGCTGCGAGCAACGGTTCAAAAGTTAGAGCCCAAAAACCAGAAGCTGAATTTTCGATACTTTGCAGCTGGTTCTCATTTCGTCGTCATTTCTCTGCTGTTGGTCCTACGCTGCTTTTGCTGCGTTTTCTAAGTTGCTGAGGGTCCAATTAGTCTAAAAAGAGTCATCCGAATCGAATCTGAGACCAAAAGTTTTTTGCCCAAAAAAAAGTAAGGCTAACCCCTTTGTGTTTTTGGTGAAAATTTTCGCGATTTTCAAAAGTGCTGGAATCAATTCTTCCGCACACTATTTCGACGTAATTTTGCAAAAGAATGCGATTGGGCGCAGTCCGAATACGCTGCGAGCAACGGTTCAAAAGTTAGAGCCAAAAAACCAGAAGCTGAATTTTCGATACTTTGCAGCTGGTTCTCTTTTCGTCGACATTTCTCTGCTGTTGGTCCTACGCTGCTTTTGCTGCGTTTTCTGAGTTGCTGAGGGTCCAATTAGTCTAAAAAGAGTCATCCGAATCGAATCTGAGACCAAAAGTTTTTTGCCCAAAAAAAAAGTAAGGCTAACCCCTTTGTGTTTTTGGTGAAAATTTTCGCGATTTTCAAAAGTGCTGGAATCAATTCTTCCGCACACTATTTCGACGTAATTTTGCAAAAGAATGCGATTGGGCGCAGTCCGAATACGCTGCGAGCAACGGTTCAAAAGTTAGAGCCCAAAAACCAGAAGCTGAATTTTCGATATTTTGCAGCTGGTTCTCATTTCGTCGTCATTTCTCTGCTGTTGGTCCTACGCTGCTTTTGCTGCGTTTTCTAAGTTGCTGAGGGTCCAATTAGTCTAAAAAGAGTCATCCGAATCGAATCTGAGACCAAAAGTTTTTTGCCCAAAAAAAAAGTAAGGCTAACCCCTTTGTGTTTTTGGTGAAAATTTTCGCGATTTTCAAAAGTGCTGGAATCAATTCTTCCGCACACTATTTCGACGTAATTTTGCAAATGAATGCGATTGGGCGCAGTCCGAATACGCTGCGAGCAACGGTTCAAAAGTTAGAGCCAAAAAACCAGAAGCTGAATTTTCGATATTTTGCAGCTGGTTCTCATTTCGTCGTCATTTCTCTGCTGTTGGTCCTACGCTGCTTTTGCTGCGTTTTCTGAGTTGCTGAGGGTCCAATTAGTCTAAAAAGAGTCATCCGAATCGAATCTGAGACCATAAGTTTTTTGCCCAAAAAAAAAGTAAGGCTAACCCCTTTGTGTTTTTGGCGAAAATTTTCGCGATTTTCAAAAGTGCTGGAATCGATTCTTTTGCGCACGATTCCGACGTAATTTTGCAAAAGAATGCGATTGAGCGCAGTGCGAATACGCTGCGAGCAACGGTTCAAAAGTTAGAGCCAAAAAACCAGAAGCTGAATTTTCGATACTTTGCAGCTGGTTCTCTTTTCGTCGACATTTCTCTGCTGTTGGTCCTACGCTGCTTTTGCTGCGTTTTCTAAGTTGCTGAGGGTCCAATTAGTCTAAAAAGAGTCATCCGAATCGAATCTGAGACCAAAAGTTTTTTGCCCAAAAAAAAGGTAAGGCTAACCCCTTTGTGTTTTTGGTGAAAATTTTCGCGATTTTCAAAAGTGCTGGAATCAATTCTTCCGCACACTATTTCGACGTAATTTTGCAAAAGAATGCGATTGGGCGCAGTCCGAATACGCTGCGAGCAACGGTTCAAAAGTTAGAGCCAAAAAACCAGAAGCTGAATTTTCGATACTTTGCAGCTGGTTCTCATTTCGTCGTCATTTCTCTGCTGTTGGTCCTACGCTGCTTTTGCTGCGTTTTCTGAGTTGCTGAGGGTCCAATTAGTCTAAAAAGAGTCATCCGAATCGAATCTGAGACCAAAAGTTTTTTGCCCAAAAAAAAAGTAAGGCTAACCCCTTTGTGTTTTTGGTGAAAATTTTCGCGATTTTCAAAAGTGCTGGAATCAATTCTTCCGCACACTATTTCGACGTAATTTTGCAAAAGAATGCGATTGGGCGCAGTCCGAATACGCTGCGAGCAACGGTTCAAAAGTTAGAGCCAAAAAACCAGAAGCTGAATTTTCGATACTTTGCAGCTGGTTCTCTTTTCGTCGACATTTCTCTGCTGTTGGTCCTACGCTGCTTTTGCTGCGTTTTCTGAGTTGCTGAGGGTCCAATTAGTCTAAAAAGAGTCATCCGGATCGAATCTGAGACCAAAAGTTTTTTGCCCAAAAAAAAAGTAAGGCTAACCCCTTTGTGTTTTTGGTGAAAATTTTCGCGATTTTCAAAAGTGCTGGAATCGATTCTTTTGCGAACTATTTCGACGTAATTTTGCAAAAGAATGCGATTGGGCGCAGTCCGAATACGCTGCGAGCAACGGTTCAAAAGTTAGAGCCAAAAAACCAGAAGCTGAATTTTCGATACTTTGCAGCTGGTTCTCTTTTCGTCGTCATTTCTCTGCTGTTGGTCCTACGCTGCTTTTGCTGCGTTTTCTAAGTTGCTGAGGGTCCAATTAGTCTAAAAAGAGTCATCCGAATCGAATCTGAGACCAAAAGTTTTTTGCCCAAAAAAAAAGTAAGGCTAACCCCTTTGTGTTTTTGGTGAAAATTTTCGCGATTTTCAAAAGTGCTGGAATCAATTCTTCCGCACACTATTTCGACGTAATTTTGCAAAAGAATGCGATTGGGCGCAGTCCGAATACGCTGCGAGCAACGGTTCAAAAGTTAGAGCCAAAAAACCAGAAGCTGAATTTTCGATACTTTGCAGCTGGTTCTCATTTCGTCGTCATTTCTCTGCTGTTGGTCCTACGCTGCTTTTGCTGCGTTTTCTGAGTTGCTGAGGGTCCAATTAGTCTAAAAAGAGTCATCCGAATCGAATCTGAGACCAAAAGTTTTTTGCCCAAATAAAAAGTAAGGCTAACCCCTTTGTGTTTTTGGTGAAAATTTTCGCGATTTTCAAAAGTGCTGGAATCAATTCTTCCGCACACTATTTCGACGTAATTTTGCAAAAGAATGCGATTGGGCGCAGTCCGAATACGCTGCGAGCAACGGTTCAAAAGTTAGAGCCAAAAAACCAGAAGCTGAATTTTCGATACTTTGCAGCTGGTTCTCTTTTCGTCGACATTTCTCTGCTGTTGGTCCTACGCTGCTTTTGCTGCGTTTTCTGAGTTGCTGAGGGTCCAATTAGTCTAAAAAGAGTCATCCGGATCGAATCTGAGACCAAAAGTTTTTTGCCCAAAAAAAAAGTAAGGCTAACCCCTTTGTGTTTTTGGTGAAAATTTTCGCGATTTTCAAAAGTGCTGGAATCGATTCTTTTGCGAACTATTTCGACGTAATTTTGCAAAAGAATGCGATTGGGCGCAGTCCGAATACGCTGCGAGCAACGGTTCAAAAGTTAGAGCCCAAAAACCAGAAGCTGAATTTTCGATACTTTGCAGCTGGTTCTCATTTCGTCGTCATTTCTCTGCTGTTGGTCCTACGCTGCTTTTGCTGCGTTTTCTAAGTTGCTGAGGGTCCAATTAGTCTAAAAAGAGTCATCCGAATCGAATCTGAGACCAAAAGTTTTTTGCCCAAAAAAAAGTAAGGCTAACCCCTTTGTGTTTTTGGTGAAAATTTTCGCGATTTTCAAAAGTGCTGGAATCAATTCTTCCGCACACTATTTCGACGTAATTTTGCAAAAGAATGCGATTGGGCGCAGTCCGAATACGCTGCGAGCAACGGTTCAAAAGTTAGAGCCAAAAAACCAGAAGCTGAATTTTCGATACTTTGCAGCTGGTTCTCTTTTCGTCGACATTTCTCTGCTGTTGGTCCTACGCTGCTTTTGCTGCGTTTTCTGAGTTGCTGAGGGTCCAATTAGTCTAAAAAGAGTCATCCGAATCGAATCTGAGACCAAAAGTTTTTTGCCCAAAAAAAAAGTAAGGCTAACCCCTTTGTGTTTTTGGTGAAAATTTTCGCGATTTTCAAAAGTGCTGAAATCGATTCTTTTGCGCACGATTCCGACGTAATTTTGCAAAAGAATGCGATTGAGCGCAGTGCGAATACGCTGCGAGCAACGGTTCAAAAGTTAGAGCCCAAAAACCAGAAGCTGAATTTTCGATACTTTGCAGCTGGTTCTCATTTCGTCGTCATTTCTCTGCTGTTGGTCCTACGCTGCTTTTGCTGCGTTTTCTAAGTTGCTGAGGGTCCAATTAGTCTAAAAAGAGTCATCCGAATCGAATCTGAGACCAAAAGTTTTTTGCCCAAAAAAAAAGTAAGGCTAACCCCTTTGTGTTTTTGGTGAAAATCTTCGCGATTTTCAAAAGTGCTGGAATCAATTCTTCCGCACACTATTTCGACGTAATTTTGCAAAAGAATGCGATTGGGCGCAGTCTGAATACGCTGCAAGCAACGGTTCAAAAGTTAGAGCCAAAAAACCACAAGCTGAATTTTCGATACTTTGCAGCTGGTTCTCATTTCGTCGTCATTTCTCTGCTGTTGGTCCTACGCTGCTTTTGCTGCGTTTCCTGAGTTGCTGAGGGTCCAATTAGTCTAAAAAGAGTCATCCGAATCGAATCTGAGACCAAAAGTTTTTTGCCCAAAAAAAAAGTAAGGCTAACCCCTTTGTGTTTTTGGCGAAAATTTTCGCGATTTTCAAAAGTGCTGGAATCGATTCTTTTGCGAAATATTTCGACGTAATTTTGCAAAAGAATGCGATTGGGCGCAGTCCGAATACGCTGCGAGCAACGGTTCAAAAGTTAGAGCCCAAAAACCAGAAGCTGAATTTTCGATACTTTGCAGCTGGTTCTCATTTCGTCGTCATTTCTCTGCTGTTGGTCCTACGCTGCTTTTGCTGCGTTTTCTAAGTTGCTGAGGGTCCAATTAGTCTAAAAAGAGTCAACCGAATCGAATCTGAGACCAAAAGTTTTTTGCCCAAAAAAAAGTAAGGCTAACCCCTTTGTGTTTTTGGTGAAAATTTTCGCGATTTTCAAAAGTGCTGGAATCAATTCTTCCGCACACTATTTCGACGTAATTTTGCAAAAGAATGCGATTGGGCGCAGTCCGAATACGCTGCGAGCAACGGTTCAAAAGTTAGAGCCAAAAAACCAGAAGCTGAATTTTCGATACTTTGCAGCTGGTTCTCTTTTCGTCGACATTTCTCTGCTGTTGGTCCTACGCTGCTTTTGCTGCGTTTTCTGAGTTGCTGAGGGTCCAATTAGTCTAAAAAGAGTCATCCGAATCGAATCTGAGACCAAAAGTATTTTGCCCAAAAAAAAAGTAAGGCTAACCCCTTTGTGTTTTTGGTGAAAATTTTCGCGATTTTCAAAAGTGCTGGAATCGATTCTTTTGCGCACGATTCCGACGTAATTTTGCAAAAGAATGCGATTGAGCGCAGTGCGAATACGCTGCGAGCAACGGTTCAAAAGTTAGAGCCCAAAAACCAGAAGCTGAATTTTCGATACTTTGCAGCTGGTTCTCATTTCGTCGTCATTTCTCTGCTGTTGGTCCTACGCTGCTTTTGCTGCGTTTTCTAAGTTGCTGAGGGTCCAATTAGTCTAAAAAGAGTCATCCGAATCGAATCTGAGACCAAAAGTTTCTTGCCCAAAAAAAAAGTAAGGCTAACCCCTTTGTGTTTTTGGCGAAAATTTTCGCGATTTTCAAAAGTGCTGGAATCGATTCTTTTGCGCACGATTCCGACGTAATTTTGCAAAAGAATGCGATTGAGCGCAGTGCGAATACGCTGCGAGCAACGGTTCAAAAGTTAGAGCCAAAAAACCAGAAGCTGAATTTTCGATACTTTGCAGCTGGTTCTCTTTTCGTCGACATTTCTCTGCCGTTGGTCCTACGCTGCTTTTGCTGCGTTTTCTAAGTTGCTAAGGGTCCAATTAGTCTAAAAAGTGTCATCCGAATCGAATCTGAGACCAAAAGTTTTTTGCCCAAAAAAAAAGTAAGGCTAACCCCTTTGTGTTTTTGGTGAAAATTTTCGCGATTTTTAAAAGTGCTGGAATCAATTCTTCCGCACACTATTTCGACGTAATTTTGCAAAAGAATGCGATTGGGCGCAGTCCGAATACGCTGCGAGCAACGGTTCAAAAGTTAGAGCCAAAAAACCAGAAGCTGAATTTTCGATACTTTGCAGCTGGTTCTCTTTTCGTCGACATTTCTCTGCTGTTGGTCCTACGCTGCTTTTGCTGCGTTTTCTGAGTTGCTGAGGGTCCAATTAGTCTAAAAAAAGTCATCCGAATCGAATCTGAGACCAAAAGTTTTTTGCCCAAAAAAAAAGTAAGGCTAACCCCTTTGTGTTTTTGGCGAAAATTTTCGCGATTTTCAAAAGTGCTGGAATCGATTCTTTTGCGAACTATTTCGACGTAATTTTGCAAAAGAATGCGATTGGGCGCAGTCCGAATACGCTGCGAGCAACGGTTCAAAAGTTAGAGCCCAAATACCAGAAGCTGAATTTTCGATACTTTGCAGCTGGTTCTCATTTCGTCGTCATTTCTCTGCTGTTGGTCCTACGCTGCTTTTGCTGCGTTTTCTAAGTTGCTGAGGGTCCAATTAGTCTAAAAAGAGTCATCCGAATCGAATCTGAGACCAAAAGTTTTTTGCCCAAAAAAAAGTAAGGCTAACCCCTTTGTGTTTTTGGTGAAAATTTTCGCGATTTTCAAAAGTGCTGGAATCAATTCTTCCGCACACTATTCCGACGTAATTTTGCGAAAGAATGCGATTGGGCGCAGTCCGAATACGCTGCGAGCAACGGTTCAAAAGTTGGAGCCAAAAAACCAGAAGCTGAATTTTCGATACTTTGCAGCTGGTTCTCTTTTCGTCGACATTTCTCTGCTGTTGGTCCTACGCTGCTTTTGCTGCGTTTCCTGAGTTGCTGAGGGTCCAATTAGTCTAAAAAGAGTCATCCGAATCGAATCTGAGACCAAAAGTTTTTTGCCCAAAAAAAAAGTAAGGCTAACCCCTTTGTGTTTTTGGCGAAAATTTTCGCGATTTTCAAAAGTGCTGGAATCGATTCTTTTGCGAAATATTTCGACGTAATTTTGCAAAAGAATGCGATTGGGCGCAGTCCGAATACGCTGCGAGCAACGGTTCAAAAGTTAGAGCCCAAAAACCAGAAGCTGAATTTTCGATACTTTGCAGCTGGTTCTCATTTCGTCGTCATTTCTCTGCTGTTGGTCCTACGCTGCTTTTGCTGCGTTTTCTAAGTTGCTGAGGGTCCAATTAGTCTAAAAAGAGTCATCCGAATCGAATCTGAGACCAAAAGTTTTTTGCCCAAAAAAAAGTAAGGCTAACCCCTTTGTGTTTTTGGTGAAAATTGTCGCGATTTTCAAAAGTGCTGGAATCAATTCTTCCGCACACTATTTCGACGTAATTTTGCAAAAGAATGCGATTGGGCGCAGTCCGAATACGCTGCGAGCAACGGTTCAAAAGTTAGAGCCAAAAAACCAGAAGCTGAATTTTCGATACTTTGCAGCTGGTTCTCTTTTCGTCGACATTTCTCTGCTGTTGGTCCTACGCTGCTTTTGCTGCGTTTTCTGAGTTGCTGAGGGTCCAATTAGTCTAAAAAGAGTCATCCGAATCGAATCTGAGACCAAAAGTTTTTTGCCCAAAAAAAAAGTAAGGCTAACCCCTTTGTGTTTTTGGTGAAAATTTTCGCGATTTTCAAAAGTGCTGGAATCAATTCTTCCGCACACTATTTCGACGTAATTTTGCAAAAGAATGCGATTGGGCGCAGTCTGAATACGCTGCGAGCAACGGTTCAAAAGTTAGAGCCAAAAAACCAGAAGCTGAATTTTCGATATTTTGCAGCTGGTTCTCATTTCGTCGTCATTTCTCTGCTGTTGGTCCTACGCTGCTTTTGCTGCGTTTTCAGAGTTGCTGAGGGTCCAATTAGTCTAAAAAGAGTCATCCGAATCGAATCTGAGACCAAAAGTTTTTTGCCCAAAAAAAAAGTAAGGCTAACCCCTTTGTGTTTTTGGCGAAAATTTTCGCGATTTTCAAAAGTGCTGGAATCGATTCTTTTGCGCACGATTCCGACGTAATTTTGCAAAAGAATGCGATTGAGCGCAGTGCGAATACGCTGCGAGCAACGGTTCAAAAGTTAGAGCCAAAAAACCAGAAGCTGAATTTTCGATACTTTGCAGCTGGTTCTCTTTTCGTCGACATTTCTCTGCTGTTGGTCCTACGCTGCTTTTGCTGCGTTTTCTAAGTTGCTGAGGGTCCAATTAGTCTAAAAAGTGTCATCCGAATCGAATCTGAGACCAAAAGTTTTTTGCCCAAAAAAAAAGTAAGGCTAACCCCTTTGTGTTTTTGGCGAAAATTTTCGCGATTTTCAAAAGTGCTGGAATCGATTCTTTTGCGAACTATTCCGACGTAATTTTGCAAAAGAATGCGATTGGGCGCAGTCCGAATACGCTGCGAGCAACGGTTCAAAAGTTAGAGCCCAAAAACCAGAAGCTGAATTTTCGATACTTTGCAGCTGGTTCTCATTTCGTCGTCATTTCTCTGCTGTTGGTCCTACGCTGCTTTTGCTGCGTTTTCTAAGTTGCTGAGGGTCCAATTAGTCTAAAAAGAGTCATCCGAATCGAATCTGAGACCAAAAGTTTTTTGCCCAAAAAAAAAGTAAGGCTAACCCCTTTGTGTTTTTGGTGAAAATTTTCGCGATTTTCAAAAGTGCTGGAATCAATTCTTCCGCACACTATTTCGACGTAATTTTGCAAAAGAATGCGATTGGGCGCAGTCCGAATACGCTGCGAGCAACGGTTCAAAAGTTAGAGCCAAAAAACCAGAAGCTGAATTTTCGATACTTTGCAGCTGGTTCTCTTTTCGTCGACATTTCTCTGCTGTTGGTCCTACGCTGCTTTTGCTGCGTTTTCTGAGTTGCTGAGGGTCCAATTAGTCTAAAAAGAGTCATCCGGATCGAATCTGAGACCAAAAGTTTTTTGCCCAAAAAAAAAGTAAGGCTAACCCCTTTGTGTTTTTGGTGAAAATTTTCGCGATTTTCAAAAGTGCTGGAATCGATTCTTTTGCGAACTATTTCGACGTAATTTTGCAAAAGAATGCGATTGGGCGCAGTCCGAATACGCTGCGAGCAACGGTTCAAAAGTTAGAGCCCAAAAACCAGAAGCTGAATTTTCGATACTTTGCAGCTGGTTCTCATTTCGTCGTCATTTCTCTGCTGTTGGTCCTACGCTGCTTTTGCTGCGTTTTCTAAGTTGCTGAGGGTCCAATTAGTCTAAAAAGAGTCATCCGAATCGAATCTGAGACCAAAAGTTTTTTGCCCAAAAAAAAGTAAGGCTAACCCCTTTGTGTTTTTGGTGAAAATTTTCGCGATTTTCAAAAGTGCTGGAATCAATTCTTCCGCACACTATTTCGACGTAATTTTGCAAAAGAATGCGATTGGGCGCAGTCCGAATACGCTGCGAGCAACGGTTCAAAAGTTAGAGCCAAAAAACCAGAAGCTGAATTTTCGATACTTTGCAGCTGGTTCTCTTTTCGTCGACATTTCTCTGCTGTTGGCCCTACGCTGCTTCAGCTGCGTTTTCTGAGTTGCTGAGGGTCCAATTAGTCCAAAAAGAGTCATCCGAATCGAATCTGAGACCAAAAGTTTTTTGCCCGAAAAAAAAGTAAGGCTAACCCCTTTGTGTTTTTGGTGAAAATTGTCGCGATTTTCAAAAGTGCTGGAATCAATTCTTCCGCGCACTATTCCGACGTAATTTTGCAAAAGAATGCGATTTAGCGCAGTGCGAATACGCTGCGAGCAACGGTTCAAAAGTTAGAGCCCAAAAACCAGAAGCCGAATTTTCGATACTTTGCAGCTGGTTCTCATTTCGTCGTCATTTCTCTGCTGTTGGTCCTACGCTGCTTTTGCTGCGTTTTCTGAGTTGCTGAGGGTCCAATTAGTCTAAAAAGAGTCATCCGAATCGAATCTGAGACCAAAAGTTTTTTGCCCAAAAAAAAAGTAAGGCTAACCCCTTTGTGTTTTTGGCGAAAATTTTCGCGATTTTCAAAAGTGCTGGAATCGATTCTTTTGCGCACGATTCCGACGTAATTTTGCAAAAGAATGCGATTGAGCGCAGTGCGAATACGCTGCGAGCAACGGTTCAAAAGTTAGAGCCAAAAAACCAGAAGCTGAATTTTCGATACTTTGCAGCTGGTTCTCTTTCCGTCGACATTTCTCTGCTGTTGGCCCTACGCTGCTTTAGCTGCGTTTTCTGAGTTGCTGAGGGTCCAATTAGTCTAAAAAGAGTCATCCGAATCGAATCTGAGACCAAAAGTTTTTTGCCCAAAAAAAAAGTAAGGCTAACCCCTTTGTGTTTTTGGTGAAAATTTTCGCGATTTTCAAAAGTGCTGGAATCAATTCTTCCGCACACTATTTCGACGTAATTTTGCAAAAGAATGCGATTGGGCGCAGTCCGAATACGCTGCGAGCAACGGTTCAAAAGTTAGAGCCAAAAAACCAGAAGCTGAATTTTCGATATTTTGCAGCTGGTTCTCATTTCGTCGTCATTTCTCTGCTGTTGGTCCTACGCTGCTTTTGCTGCGTTTTCTGAGTTGCTGAGGGTCCAATTAGTCTAAAAAGAGTCATCCGAATCGAATCTGAGACCAAAAGTTTTTTGCCCGAAAAAAAAGTAAGGCTAACCCCTTTGTGTTATTGGTGAAAATTGTCGCGATTTTCAAAAGTGCTGGAATCAATTCTTCCGCGCACTATTCCGACGTAATTTTGCAAAAGAATGCGATTGAGCGCAGTGCGAATACGCTGCGAGCAACGGTTCAAAAGTTAGAGCCAAAAAACCAGAAGCTGAATTTTCGATACTTTGCAGCTGGTTCTCTTTTCGTCGACATTTCTCTGCTGTTGGTCCTACGCTGCTCTTGCTGCGTTTTCTGAGTTGCTGAGGGTCCAATTAGTCTAAAAAGAGTCATCCGAATCGAATCTGAGACCAAAAGTTTTTTGCCCAAAAAAAAAGTAAGGCTAACCCCTTTGTGTTTTTGGCGAAAATTTTCGCGATTTTCAAAAGTGCTGGAATCGATTCTTTCGCCCACTATTTCGATGTAATTTTGCAAAAGAATGCGATTGGGCGCAGTCCGAATACGCTGCGAGCAACGGTTCAAAATTTGGAGCCAAAAAACCAGAAGCTGAATTTTCGATACTTTGCAGCTGGTTCTCTTTTTGTCGTCATTTCTCTGCTGTTGGTCCTACGCTGCTTTTGCTGCGTTTTCTGAGTTGCTGAGGGTCCAATTAGTCTAGAAAGCGTCATCCGAATCGAATCTGAGACCAAAAGTTTTACGCCCAAAAAAAAGTAAGGCTAACCCTCATAGATTTTTTCGGTCCGAAAATCGCCGATTCCCAATAATGATATAATCGATATAATGATGACCAATGTCGACGTATTTTTGCGAGAGCAATTGATTGCGCATGGTGTAAAGTCGCTGTGAGCAGCTGGTCAACAGTCACAACCGAAAAATGAGACATTTTCGTCGCATCTTCTCAGCTGATTTTCCCACGAGGTTTTCGGTGTGCTATGTGTTTTTCTTGGGCCGCAATCAATTGAGAAAGGCTTCTTCGAATCGAATTTGAGACCGAAATTTTCGAATCCTCAATCGTAGAAAAAATAAAGTTAACCCCCCATCGATTTTTACGTTCAAAAATCGCCGGTTTTCAGTAATGATATAAGTCATTCTCTGAAGACCCTCGTCGACAGGATTCCGCTAGAGAACACGATTACGCATGTTCTGTACTCTACTGTGGATCACCATATATAGGCTCTATTATTTCGACTCAAGCTGTATAACTATGAATGCTGTCAATATATCACATTAACTTATTGAACGCATTCTGTCTCCTATTGCATATCGATTATCATCAATATTCTTATCCTCAGTACCTACTACGTAATCCGAAATATAATTCACGACACACTGATGCTGAAAATCTCTTTGTTTCAGATATAAGAGAAAGATGAAACATGCTCGCCTCCGTGAACAGCCACGACCGGCACTGAGCTACGTATCGGCCGGTCCACGCATGGTCAGTGCTGGGTCCCACACAACTTTGGGCCCAGGAACGATGGTTACTCTGGGTCCCCACGAGGGACCTTACGAGTGGGGAGCAGATGCTGCTCTCTATCATCCGAATACACTCAACTCCAGAGCGTAGAACGACTTTCTCGTGTCAAGAATTTATTGTCTGACCGCTTAAAGCATCAGCAGTTTTCGGATATGATGCATGTCGAGATTTTTAATACCGTGCGAGGCGTTTCGTTTGGTTATTTTGAACTGCTCTTCGCCTTTTTTTACTGTACAGAGAGTTTGGAAAATCATCCTCTTCGGAAGGCAGGAAATGTTTTAAAAAACGGTGCTATATTGCAGGTTTAAATTTTATGTCAATATAACTAAAAGGGGAATTACGTTATTTATTACCGATAAAAATAAAGGTGAAAACCGGTTACTTAAAACCTATATATGTATGTTGCGAGACGTTTGTATGAGAAGAATGATTCAGATTTTGTAAAGTACCTTATAAGGAGCGCTGAATGCGATAGTATATAAAAACACGGGTTTTCAGCCATTCGATTATTTAATTATTTCAAGCATCTGTGGAGATTGCGAAAATAGACGATAATCATACTGATAGTTATATGCCTCAATCCCATATGTAATATAAATTATGTTTAATAAATAAAAATTTATATTTTACAATACTTTTACATCATAATGGTTTGAAAATGTTCTCATTCAACTTCTCCATATCTATAGAACCAAAAATATTTCAACACACTCCACTTTCCCAACCTGATAGTACCTCAGGATATTCAACAATTGAGGGTGCATCAAAAATATTTCAATAAACAAATTCTCGAATGTATCTTACAGCGTATCTCGAACATCATGAGATTTTTCGAATTTGATATCCTCTGAAGTTCAAAAGTTAAGTAATCTTTGCTACGTTCAACAAATCTTTAATTTAAGCGAAAAGATCTCTTCTAAAATTTGTACGCCATTCGTGAAAATGTCAAGGTGAAATATAAAAATTTAATACACCCAAAGGCCTACGTGACTCAAGTAAGCAGCTTTAATGAATGTCGCAATTTTTCAATAAAAATAAGCAGAATAACTAAGTACAAAGCAAAAAATATCTCCTAATAATTAACTTTGCTAAACATGATAAATAAAGTTGGAATAGAATAATATTATAACATGGAAATAAAATAGTATTAATACAATTAAGTGAAGTAATTTAGTGTAATAGATTCGTCGGGTTTTACTGATTTCACAATATTGGGGATCAATCCGTGGCTAAGAGGCCATCTGCAAAATTTTGAAATCCCTCCGGAGTATCAATGTCCTTGGATATTACAATGTCTTTAATTTCACCAACTTTTGAGTCATCGTCAGTAGGCTCTAAATTCTTGCAGTTTTCACATGTTTCCTTCGATGTCTTCTCGAGGTCTTCGCTCGACATGTTTAAGAATTTTTCACCAATACTCTCAACCGCGAAGTCCGGTCTATGATTGGCAGGAATCGATCCCGTATTTTCAGGTGTTTTCTCACCTCTTTCTCGGTGAAATGAAATACGCGCTTCTTCTTCTTTTTTCCCAGTGGCTAAAACGCTTTCTTCGTATCGATTGATTATCGAAGAAGCATCCGCGTTGTCAGAAAGCTGAGTCTCCTCAAATTTCGATGCTTGAATTGCCGAGTGATCGGTCAAATGTTTCGCAATGATGTCAAACGGCGGCGGTACGCTTTCCTCTCCGGGATCCTCGCTCCTTTGATCCGTCCGTTGAGATCTTGGGATTATGTGATTCCTGCAATACACCAAGGACAGCATTAAGATGAATCGAACAGTATAATGGTGTAAATTCAAATCTGAAAGGACACGGCTCTCCATTGCGTTAAGCTTGTATAACGATAATTTAAGAAGATACGGAATTAATAAAGTAAGGAGAGGCCCCGGAGGGAATATTTACGCATGTATTAATTGGCAGCTACGCATAAATTTAATAGGCTTCTTCTGAATAGCATTTTATTTAAGTTCAGTTTAAGATGCCCCCAAAACTACGGACCTTTACGAAGTTGGTCACTATCATTCCAATGAATTGCTTAGCATAATCGGAGATACCATGTTACAAAGAAATGTACATAAAAAAATATAATTTAGTGCCGACGTAATCAAAATGATGTTATTTACGTTGAACGTTTCATCTTGATGACCTCGCGCGCGAGTTGGTTCTCATGTGAAACCTCACGAACGGCCGTGTAACTCCGATCCTTAATATGTGTCCACAGCTGCCAATCAAAGTGTAAGATTGATTCAGCAATCCGTTAACTTACAGACATCGTTGACCTTACCGAATGACAGAGAGTCAACCCGCCTTGAAAAAAATATTATGCGTTGTTTTCAATCAGTACCTGTTTATTTTGGTACGCCTCTTAGGATACAGATTCAAATGCAATATCATCTGCTGGCGCTCCTCGTCATCCTGAGGGCCTTGCGAACCAGGAACTGCGACCAAGGAAATTGGCTGCGGGGGTGGTATGAAGTGAGAATACGTCAATCCCTTGTTATGCGGAAGAGGTCGCCTGGTGTCGTACTCTTCGTGTGAAGCCTGATTTTGATGGTTGTAATTTGGTCCAGACCTTGGCCTCGCCGACTTACGGCTAGGATCAGTAGCATCCGGGATGGGATAAATGTCGAGCATTACGCTGAACGGCTGTGCCTTTCGTTTTTTGCCAAAGGCTACAGTTGACCGCGAGCCGTAATTATCGTACTGGGACTCAGAAGAAGAGGACGATTGGGCATTAATGTTCATCGGCAGTCTCGGGTAGTATTGGTCGTAGTAGCTCGAGCCGTGTCTGTGGAAACCCGACGGTGGAAATCTGCGACATTGAACACACGCGTTAGCAAGAGAAATAAGGGCCTGCGGAGAAGTGTACCTACCTGACGTTGGGTGTGGCCAAGAGATTCACGTCAGATGGGTTTTTCGGTTTGTACTGATAAAATGGATCCGAACTAAAGCCGTGGGCAAACGGAAACGGATTTTCCTCCTCAGATTTATCGCTGTTTGCCATCATTTCGCCAACCTCAGGATAGAATTCCAACTTTTTCGGATTGACGTAGACCCCTGAAAATTTGATTCCTCGACTCGGTTTCTCGTTGTCTTTGGTCAGGTACTTTATGATGTCCTGGATGTTGTTCGAGTTGTGAGGATATCGATACTGCGAGAGCTGTGGGTATTTGGACCGTTTGAACGAGGCTGGAATCGGAGTTTTGTACTCGAAGTGAAACGGCAACGGTCGCGATTCTTCGAAGCTGGCATCTTCGTCAGAAGCCGGATGTTTGTATCTGGAAGAAAGAGATCCGCATTGTATAGAAGCGACGTGATACGCTCTGCTTACAATTCGTTATTTTAGGAATAAAGGGACGGATACAATAAATTCCCTTTATTGTGTCTGAAAATATTTACACACTTATCACCTTCGTCTCAGTAGATAAAGCATCGCGTGATTGTCGAACAATTGTTTCTCTCGGACTTTCTCCTCACTTTCATCTTGATCCATCGATAATAGTTTCTGCCTTAGATTGAAATTATTCAAGTTTTGACTTCGAAATTCTGGATCTGGTTTTGTGAATGCTATGGAACGTGTTTCAGAGGCGATCTGATCTTCAAGTTCTTCGGAATCACCCGTAATATCTTCGCGCTCGTAATTAAGATCTGACCGATCTTCCATCTTCGATAATTCCGTCTTGCTGCCATTGTAAACAGGTGTACTAACGGTGGTAGTGGTTTTCCTGTATGGAGTTACAGGCTTTTTCAGAGCATTTTGCAGTATGTAAATATGTTTCGTCTCCTTAGCTCCCTGGTTGGGCACCGTTGCTCCTGATGTGAAGTCGTACAAGAGGAATGAGACCTGAAAGATAATGCAGAAACGCAGGGCCAAAAGGTTCGGTTATTGTCCTCCTTTCGAGTTACCTTCAAAACGCAATTGTGATTAATAACTACGAACATTGGTGTGAAGCATGCGTAGAGAATAGAAATTCTAGTCGAGGACGATCGTTATACTATTATTACAGTAGCGTGGTGATTGATCTATGTTAAGAAGAGGACCCACTTGACGGTGAATGATGAACGGTAAATAAGTGTCTTACTATTTTGAAATATGCTTAAAATCACAATTGAGGCGAAGAAGCAATTATCAGAGCGCTATGAGATACAGCTTGTTATTAGAGTCTTATTTGTTCATTAATTGCGTTGCTAATAGCTGCTGCCTTCTTTCACTCGCTAGGGACAATCCATGTCAAAAGGTTTTCAATGCTCCATATATGCGAGGTACATAGAAATCTGTGGCCTGACCCGTGATGCTTGAGCTCTCATGCGTGCCGTATGCATAGCGTAGCGTGATTGTTTGTGTGTTTCAAGTACAAGGAGAAAATGTAATTTTAATTAACACATTTGTTCGTGTATCCAATGCCACTGTTTTTTCTGCATTAATCGACAGAGAAAACGTTTAAAATTTATGGCAATGCCAACCATTTGTTATACTCATACAATATTATGATGAAAAGTGAAATGAATCTTTACGTTGGCACGTTCTAAATAACTATTCATATTTTTTTAACTAATTTTTGGCTTTACATCTGAGAATATTTGACGAAAAATGCATAATGTAAGAAACACATAATGCTGTACGCATTAATCTTGCTAATGAGACGAGTCAGAAGTTATCTAATTACAGAAGATTTGGTATTAATTTCATAACGCTTCTCCTGCACTTGGAAATGATTAAATTTTGTATGCAGCGTGAATACTTATTATTAATATAATTCAAATAAATTTTGTATATGAACACGTAATCTGACCATGTAAAAGTAAAATTCAACTGCTGAAGAAAGTCGAGAGAATTAGCACATCTGAAATAAGTGAAACTTGACTAGACGAAAAAGTGAATTTACCGTAATAAGTTTGTTACTTGAATCAATTCTTTCATCGACAAAAGCAGTCAAAAGCTTAAGTACATTTTCTTCAAGAGATTGTGTCGATTAATACTATCCTCAGAATTTTACACACCACACCTTAAACATTCTATCCGGATTACAATCGATGACATTTAACGATTTTATTACACAATTTGCAACCTTAAATTCCCATCTCAAGACACGACAACGAATGTGAGCTGAGATTGATAGCGAATCATGCCCAGTAAAATCCTCGATTTTCTAGTAAAATAATTAATTGTTATTTCTGTAGATACCAATGATGCTCCGATTTCATTAATGTGTCAGTTACGTTAAGACAACAGTAATCGAGAAAGACTAAGTACTCATGAAAGACTGACCAAACTCGTTTAAGTTTCATTCATGCGCAACTGACTCAACTCATTTAATCTAAGCACTGAGCGGGATGGACACTAGCTAGAAGGCAAAAATTGTTTAATTAATACTGCATCGTAATCTCTGCAACCAATTATATTGGTTATCACGATAGTCAATTCGATTACCGCATTTATCGTTTGTTAGCCATTGCTCCTAAGATATGTGCTATTAATGTCTGTCATCAATTTTATGGTACTTGTTTTCACTATTCCCCTACGCTCCAGGGAAACGCAGGTGTGTCTTAACTGTTTACTGGTATAGACGATAGTAGCTAATCATTAAGTGCTTATTGCTAGATCGATTGGGTAACTTCAATCAATTCTATCAATAGCACTGTTGTATTATAATTTCAATTTATACCGAGAGTCTTGGGCGTTACAGTGAATATTAAGAAACAGATTGAATGAATGCATACCAGAATGATGGCTAGGACCACCATTATACCGATGACGTACTTTCGGACACCAATACCGTAGCGATTTCTATGGTAATGATCACTTCGATCAGAATAGAGCCCTAGCTCAGACGTACTTGTTGCAGATCGTCGACCAGTTTCAAACATTATTTTCTATGTGGAAACTAGAGCAGCATTCAAGAATATCCCGTCACAACGTTGTAGATGACAAGATGATTCATTAGTACGTTATTAATTTTGAATAACTTTGGAAAAAATCTGCGCTTAGCACGCAATTAGAAATATTTGCACTGACACATATATATCGTACAATTTTTTTTTTGTTCACCACAAACTTCTGTTCCTTCAAACGTACTCAACATCAACTACAAATTCACTCTAGGTAGTCCTCTTTCATTGTCCCTAGAAAGACTAAAAAGTTCTCTCTCACGCTGAATGTTTTCTCCAGCGATTGTATCTCAGGTGAAGGAATTTTCTTATTCGACGCACAGCGGGGCAGCTCCTGGTTGGCAGAATATAAGGCAGACTATTGTTATAGCTGCATGATTTTAATTGAAGAAGGGGAAATGCAAGCCTTTATGGACTACTTATTTCGAACAAGCAAAAGTTCTGCCTCCGACAATTGGATACAAAGTATGTGTATTTATTAGGGGGGTTAAAGAGCTGGAGAGGGCTCTAATTTATTAGAAATTTGAAAATGAACATCCCCTGAGAAATTTTTAATTATATAAAACTTTATGAAATTAATAGTTTGAAGACTTACTGTGGCGTATTTGAAATCATAAGGTCAAACTTTGTTAGTTTCAAGTTGCCAAAATTCCACATTCTGTTCTAAGATCTGACTTGTATTTTGAGACAATCTGGAATAGTAGTCATTTGTATTACCTTTCCAATCACTTCGTCGTATACTGGAGTGTAGAGCTCTGTTAAGATTGTACGAATTTTCAGATGGAAAACAAACTGAAATTAGATCATTCTCTTAATATACATGTGAATATAAAATTTACTAACAATATGTGTTTATTCATTTCGTAATCACATACATTGCACATAAAGGTATAAAAAGAGTTTGTCTCGTTACAGAATACATTTGAAGACAGCAATTACTTTCCTATAGTTTTCTTAAAAAAGAAGTATCGTCCGTTCATGTAAACGCATTTTTATTATAGTATTGAACCACTGCAATACGAACAATAGTACTAACTTACTTGATTTCAGATTTTTAGTAATCGAATGGTATATCTGGGATCGCGTAGTGATATCCATCATTTTTCGGAGATGTGGGTGTAGGAATTGTTGGTGGAGAATATGGACTGCCTGTCGCAGGTCGTGGGCTAGTAGTACTAGGTGTAATGCTGTAAAGTACAGTAGGATTTGGCGGCACATCGATTCTCGTGTAAGCAGGTCTTGCAGAGGACGGAGGTAAATATGGCGGAGGTCTTGTAACAGGTTGCTGGGGAGGTCGTGGTTTGATTGGAGTCGGTGTCTGGTTAGTAGGCACATATGGAGGCCTGGTCGGAGTTGGGGGCTGGTAAGGTGGTCGTGTCGGCGTTGGAGGTTGGTAAGGAGGTCGTGTGGGAGTCGAAGGCTGATAGGGAGGTCTGGTCGGGGTTGGTGGTTGGTAAGGCGGTCGCGTTGGTGGTTGTGTCGGTGGTTGGTAAGGTGGTCGTGTTGGTGGTTGTGTCGGTGGTTGGTAAGGTGGTCGTGTTGGCGTCGGAGGTTGGTTTGGAGGTAGGTAAGGAGCTGGTTTTGGAGTTGATGGCTGGTATGGGGGTCTTGTCGGGGTTGGTGGTTGATAAGGTGGTCGCGTTGGTGGCTGTGTCGGTGGTTGGTAAGGTGGTCGTGTTGGTGTTGGTGGTTGATATGGAGGTCTGATTGGAGTCGAAGGTTGTTTTGGAGGTAGATAAGGAGCTGGCTTCGGGGTTGATGGCTGGTATGGAGGTCTTGTCGGGGTTGGTGGTTGGTAGGGCGGTGGTGTTGATGGCTGGTATGGGGGTCTTGTCGGGGTTGGTGGTTGGTAAGGTGGTGGTGTTGGTGTTGGAGGTTGGTACGAGGGTCGGAATGGCGGTTGAGATGGGGTCGGAGGTTGGTATGGCTTCGGTCGAGGCGTTGTGTCGACCGGAGGCAGATAAGTGGATCCTTGGAATGGCACTGGTGTACTTGACGGCTGATATGTAAATGGCCTACTAGTTGTGCTCGGAGTTTGATACGTGAATGGCCTACTGGTTGTACTTGGTGTTTGATAAGTATATGGCCTACTAGTTGTGCTGGGAGTTTGATAAGTATATGGCTTGCTTGTTGTACTCGGAGTTTGATACGTAAATGGCCTACTGGTTGTACTTGGGGTTTGATAAGTATATGGCCTACTTGTTGTACTCGGAGTTTGATACGTAAATGGCCTACTGCTTGTACTTGGAGTTTGATAAGTATATGGCCTGCTTGTTGTACTCGGAGTTTGATAAGTATATGGCCTGCTTGTTGTACTCGGAGTTTGATACGTAAATGGCCTATTGGTTGTACTTGGGGTTTGATAAGTATATGGCCTGCTTGTTGTACTCGGAGTTTGATACGTAAATGGCCTATTGGTTGTACTTGGGGTTTGATAAGTATATGGCCTGCTTGTTGTACTCGGAGTTTGATACGTAAATGGCCTACTGCTCGTACTTGGAGTTTGATAAGTATATGGCCTGCTTGTTGTACTCGGAGTTTGATAAGTATATGGCCTGCTTGTTGTACTCGGAGTTTGATACGTAAATGGCCTGCTGGTTGTGCTTGGAAAAGGGAATGGTTCCTGCGGAGTTGGATAGTTGTACCCAGGTTTTTCTATTGATGGCGTTGGAGGTCTCGTTTGAATTATTGGTGGAGGTCTTGTTTGTACCACAGGTGGTGGTGGCCGTGTTTGAATTACAGGTGGTAGTGTTGGTCTTGCTGGGAACGGGAATGGGTTGTTTGGTTGAGGGTATTCATATTCTGGTCTCTGCGGTGGTGGTGGGGGCCTTGTTTGAATCACAGGCGGAGGCGTAGGCCTTGTCTGGATCACCGGTGCTGGCGTGGGTCTTTGTAGTGGCGGGAATGGTTTTTCTGGTTTTGGATAGTTGTATCCAGTTACTTCAGATATCGGTAGTGGAGTTGATTGTATTTTTATTGGTCGTGGTCTGGTCTGTACCGGGGGTGGTGGTGGCCGTGTTTGACTTATAGGTGGTGGTGTTGGTCTTGCTGGGAACGGGAATGGGTTGCTTGGTTGAGGATATTCATATTCTGGTCTCTGAGGTGGTGGAGGCGTTGGCCTCGTCTGAATCACCAGCGGTGGTCTGGTCTGTACCGGAGGTGGTGGTGGCCGTGTTTGAATTACAGGTGGCGATGTTGGTTTTGCTGGGAATGGGAATGGGTTATTTGGTTGAGGGTATTCATACTCTGGTCTCTGCGGTGGTGTTGGGGGCCTTGTTTGAACCACAGGCGGAGGCGTTGGCCTTGTTTGAATCACCGGTGGCGGCGTGGGCCTTTGTGGTGGCGGGAATGGTTTTTCCGGCTTTGGATAGTTGTATCCAGTTACTTCAGATATCGGTGGCGGAGTTGATTGTATTTTTATTGGTTGTGGTCTGTTCTGTATCGGAGGTGGTGGTGGTCGTGTTTGAATTACAGGTGGTGGTGTTGGTCTTGCCGGGAACGGGAATGGGTTGTTTGGTTGCGGGTATTGATATTCTGGTCTCTGAGGTGGTGGAGGCTTCGTTTGAATCACGGGTGGGGACGTTGGTCTCGTCTGGATCACCGGCGGTGGTCTGGTCTGTACCGGAGGAGGAGGTGGTGGTGGCCGTGTTTGAATTACAGGTGGTGATGTTGGTCTTGCCGGGAACGGGAATGGGTTGTTTGGTTGAGGGTATTCATACTCTGGTCTCTTCGGTGGTGGTGGGGGCCTTGTTTGAATCACAGGCGGAGGTGTTGGCCTTGTCTGGATCACTGGTGGTGGTGTTGGCCTCTGTGGTGGTGGAAATGGTTTTTCCGGTTTTGGATAGTTGTATCCAGTTACTTCAGATATCGGTGGCGGAGTTGATTGTATTTTTATTGGTCGTGGTCTGGTCTGTACCGGAGGTTGTGGTGGCCGTGTTTGACTTACAGGTGGTGGTGTTGGTCTTGCTGGGAACGGGAATGGGTTGTTTGGTTGAGGGTATTCATATGCTGGTCGTTGCGGCGGTGGTGGAGGCCTTGTTTGAATCACAGGGGGAGGCGTTGGCCTCGTCTGGATCACCGGTGGTAGTTTGGTCGGTACTTGAGGTGGTGATGGCGGTCTTGATGGAAACGGGAATGGGTTGTTTGGTTGAGGATATTCATACTCGGGTCTCTGAGGTGGTGGTGGAGGCCTAGTCGCGATCACTGGCGGTGACGTTGGTCTCTTTATTGGCGGGAATGGTTTTTCTGGTTTTGGATAGTCGTATCCAGTCACCTGAGATGTTTGCGGTGGTCTCGTTTGAACCGGAGGTTGTGGTGGTCTCGGTGACGGTGTTGGTGGTGGTGGGGGTGGCCTCGTTGGTAGCGTGATTTGATTTATCGATGTTGGATAGTTGTGTTCATTTATTCCAGGCTTTTCAGTGACTTGCTCGTTACTGAAAATTCAATGACCACATGTAAGGACGAGACAAAATAAAGCAGAGTGCATGTGAAGCAGAAATACACTTTGGCTAAGGTCAGTATTTCGTGGATAATTGCAACTAACCTGGTTGGAAGAACGAGTGGGTTACTTGGCGGGGAATAATCGTAGCCTTCGAACGTTTCTTGAGGCTGCGCATAACCATATATTGCTCTTTTGCTTCTCTCGTGCCCATCGCACGTTGAGAGGGCCGCCACAAGCGTGGCGGTCCACAGAAGCTTCCACTATAACAAGCAAAGAAATAACTTAGTATTGATTATCTCTGAACAATTTATTTCCGTACTGAAAATTATCCAATGTACACTGCTATTCAGTAGCATGCGGAATACTTTGCAGTAAAATTATATCATTGTATGAGTTCAGAAAGCAGGGCACCTGATCGCAGGAAATACTCTCGAGAAATTCAACGTGTGTAACTCCACGTAACTCCCATCGTTATCCCGTGGGATAATCTCACGCCTCACCCACAATCATACCAGCTTACGTCACGGTGTTATATTATTTACCACCACGAATCCGCCTCTGACTATAAAGCGTCTTTGCTAATAATATCCACCCAGAATCAGGATGAACAATTTAAGGCTGTGCTTAATTTTCATTCAGCGAGTCATTGAATTCTGGAGGTTCAGAGAGTAAAGCGATGATTCGGCTTTGTGAGACATCACACAGAAATGATAGTTCTGGCTCGGAATAACGCTCACTGACATTTAGATTTAATTTATATGAAAGATGCTGGCAATAATAAGAAGGCAACCGATGGTCATGTGAAAGGTTAGGGCCTATGGTGGTACCGGTTGCATTATTATCATTATGTCACGTTTAACTGTGTGAAAGTGTATGATTCGTTAATATTGTAGATTGCCCGGGGCATAACGATACATCATAACATTTGTAGTTTCGGGATGACCTTGAATTAAACGTTTAACATTATTCGTGGATCAGTATTGCGATTGAAAGAACAGAGTTCATGCTTCTGATGTAATTGCATAACTTTAAGATTCTGTTTACAATTTGGATAAATAAACATGGTACAAATATTTAATTTGTTAGTAAAATATTGTACATATAGATTCGTTAGCAGTAGCAAACAAAGTCGGCCTGTGATTAATAACTTTTGCGATCCGGTGAAAAATTGTGAGTAATTATGCTCCTTACGAGTGACTACGTTATGCTTTATTGGTTACGAAGCAATTAGTTGCTTGATACGAGGTATACATGGTATCGTCACGTATACCGGGCTTACGGCAATAATTTGATTTTTTTTTGTTTTTTCACCACACGATGTATGAAAAACGAACGATAGATTCGGCAATTCACTAAAAATAACTGAAATTAATATTCCGGGATTTCGATGAAATAAATTTGACTATTGACAGCTTGAATTCTTACACGAGACCTTTGGATGTCGGAAAATAAAGATAATATTTGCCGAATGGGGCAAATTAATTTCTGTACGTTACTACGGTCACTCGGCTTGGTTATGTAGTAAACCTTCCTGTATCAAAATTAAAGGACCTATCAATTTAGCTGCTGTCACAGTTCTATCGGCGGACAAGTGTTATTGAGGAAATCAGATCGTGTCTCGATCAGGTGGTGTTATAGCCATCGACTCGCTATTATGGACAATGGACAGGTGCGCATACCCATTACGTCAACGTAATTTCAGCACCATAATTAATACAGTTATAATATGAAATACCACGGGACATTGCAATAATTTTCACGTTACATCGCGCAAGCATACCAAGAACTGCGCATATATTTTTGCTCATACACGTGCGATCATCATGCAATGTTGCCCAATTATTTTCCGACCGGCTCCCGCACATGATGTCACATTTGCATCTGCGCGAGAGAAAGCGACGACGCACGGCTGATAGTATGGAGTCAATATCACCGTGTGGTTGTTAACTTCGAGCCTGTCTCAACTAACGGTAAATGCGGTTGTAAACCAAGGTGTCAATTCTGCTCTTGCACAATGGAGCTCTCGAGATTTACCGCCGTCGTTGGTATCAGGACCGTTTTAGGACGAGAATACATATCTAGACCGATTTATTTTCATTTTTTAGGATCGTTTGAGGACTAAGATAGTGGCCTTCGGATTCCAGATTCATCGCGAAGCAATTCGTGACATGATCCTTCGGCACAGTTACGTCATTATTCCATACTTTGTTTCGCGAGTTTTTCTTAAAGGCGGCAGCGCGGCGCCGTGAAGTTACGATGACTGGAAACGTGCATACATTACATATACAAGATAGGGAGAAAGGCGTTGCAGCTCGAATTCTACCAGGCTGTAATCATTCAATTACGATGCTGAGGAGCCTGTTCGGTAATCGCTTCGGAGAAATTGTAGTTTCATGACCCAGACGAATTGGCTAGGAACCGTTTGATGAGATCCTTGTAATTACGCGCCGTAGATCTCTTTCATTAACAAGCGGATAACGTTCTCGGGTAAGAGGTATTAAATGGCGCATTCGAGGCTTCTTCAACCTTTGTTTCGTGCGAATCTGCGGATTTGTTTTTTTTACCCCTCCAGCGCTGGAGTGATAAGAACCAAAATTTTTTCTCACCGTTTCTTAACTATTTGCTTGATTATCAAATCAATGATGCAAAATTATTCCAAATGCGGTTCGAAATACTGGTTAACAATTGCCTCCAAGCGGTACAAGAAAGTTCTCGATGACGAAACAGCGTTTCTTTCTTCCAACAAGTGTAATGTACGAGTTTCAAGCGGTTATTCATACATGTTTGCGTCTTTCTCGCACAGAGAGTGTGCCGGCATATTATCTCGTGTTATCGAACAAGCCGAACTACTATGAGTACTTCGTTGGAGAACACAATTCACACTTCTTCGCTTGATGTAACGCGGCTCTTACGCAGCATTGACCGCAGGCGGTAACAAAAATATAAAAATGATGGCGATTGTGATGTTCCTCGCATATAATAACTCCTGAAGCAGTCTAGTATTGAATTTAATTAATACGTCATTGGCAGAGAATTTTGGCATGTAAGTAATCGGCTGTACATTGCGGACACAACAGTTCTGCCGAAGGTAAAAGTTTTTGAACGACAAACGGGAAACCTTACGTAAGACAAAACGCGGACACTGCGGGTTTTGGTCGGTTAATCGCCGAGCAAGAGGGACGGAGATGCTGCGGCAGTATTTATCGCTATTTCGAAAGGGCGCAGGTCAATTGAGGATTACTTGACCAATTTGAGCTTCGGCTTCTTGTGTAGTTCACGTGCCAGGTCGCTTATTATGAACCGCGCCACGTGTTGAAAGTGATGGACAAAAAAAGGTAATTGGCAAAATTGCCGACCGTTGATTCTTATCGCTCTTAAATTGAAACTGCGTTACCAAACGTGGTCCAGAACGGAAGACAAGAGAAAATGTTTTTTTTCAAACTTGGCTTCTTGTTATTCAAATTTTTTTAGAGATGCCATCATTTATTGCCCCCCTTAATCACACCGAGTGAAAGTGCCCCAAGGACGTGGGCTTGGAATATGGCTCATGTTATATTGCAGAAATGTGACAACGTCGTCCGCTGGTTCAACGATGCACAATTTTTCCGATGGTGAAGTGTCGCATGACTTGCAAATACACCGTTCATGCATTTCGCGACATTTATACGAACCCGTCTAAGACCATTGGCAAGAGAATAATCGACGAAGAACCTTAACTCGCAACATCTCTGAATACTTTAGAGAAGGCGAAACTTGCTTCTAAGGAAATCGAAAGCTGTTTGATTATAATCTTTGGGATCATATTATTTTGTGGTTTTACGATTCTATAACGACCTTGTGTGTGAGTTCACTTGATTTCGTATATGAGAAACCGCATTTCAACGAGTACGTCGCCTACGCGTTCCACCGGATTAAAAAAAAACTGAACTTTTTTTTACCTCGGTTCCAGTTCTGAAACGCCATGCTATAATAATAACTAAAGTATGACAAGTATAATAATAAAGTGAAGATAATTGGAAAGACCGCAATTACGCAGCCTTGAGATTTTTTTCGCTGCATGTTCCGGCTGTACGTCATAGAGGGTGGATCTCATCAAAGATATGTAAATCAATGCAAATATTTCTTCTCTTCTATCAAGGAGTATCAAATTTGCGGTGGGTTCTGCTGAACTGCGTCTCTGTCGCCAGAAGCGCAAATGTAAAGTTGTGATTTCTAATTTATGTGTTTTTAGAACAAATTCAAACACTGGGAAAGAATTCCAAGAGTTTGCTTTTATATACACAAAGCAAAAATCCACTGATGAAAGATTCTGTAACGGGCGTAAAAAATTGCTCAGACTTGCAAAATTTGGTATTTCGGCACCGTTGAGCATGTTGCCAGATGTGATCAAGAAATCCCGATTAACCTACGTGGTGGGTGTGATCTGGAGAATCGCTGTATTTTCTGGTGGACAAGACGTCTCAACTCTTAAACAGGTTTCTTCGCGGTATTAGAGGTACGTATAGAACGTGTAGAATGTTCCGATTGCGCAAGGGTTCAGGTGACGTAGCACCTAGGATAAGAAGCTTCGGCTTGGAGCAGCCGATGTGCCGCTTCTTCAAACATATCCAAGTGCCGAGAGATTTGCTGACCCGTTGCAAAAGGTGCCAAGCGAGCATCCGCGTTTTATGATTAGAAAAAGCGCCGCGCCACGAGTTCTCGAGAAGACAAAGTGTGAAGGACCCCCGCTGAATGCAAAGGAAAAACTCTGTAATGTATGATGTCATTTACGCCTATAGTATGGTTGCACGTTATTTATCGAGGCTCACGACCCGTCAATCACTTTGTAATAATCATTTTACATTACAGTTTTCAGGTCACCAGGATGTACAGTTTCACTTTTTAACCAACATCCATCCGTGTCGCTGGAGAGCGATCGCATCAGTCGGTGACAAGTCTCGATAACATAATATTGTAAGAAATGGGAATAATCGAACGTCTGTGACACGATATCTTTACGATTTTCATCTTGATATTCAATTTTGAAACACGTATTTTTCAAGTGATTCTTCAGATTTCTGAAACCTCGTGATAGTAACCTTCACAGGTAGCTGGCATATTACTGGCACATTGAGTCCTGAACAAGATCCAACACTTGATAGGAATTCGCGAAACGAAAATGAGGGTGAAGTCCGTATATAAGACCCGAAGTATGCAAACTCCAATCTAACGTTCACTCGAAGCATAAAATGAATCTCTAATTGTGAAATGATATGCATGTAAAGTGAAGTATTAATTGCACCTTCGCAAGGAAAGTTACGCATGAATAACATGATGCTTTCAGCGCCTTTTGAGTACCGTGATGAGATAACGACAATGCGTACTGGACTTATAATTTTCCCACGTCAGTAAGGTGTTGTCGTATGACGATAGTTCGGAAAGACTGGTGTAAAGTGAAAGTGGAACGTCAATTAGAATCGAATGAATGAATAGTCATCGGAAGACGTCTTACATATCAAAGAGATTCGCTTCGAGCAATCCTCACCACTGAAACCATTGATACGTATAAATGACGAGCGTATTGTTGAATCGCGGTATTCCGAAGTGAGTACATCAGTTTTAACGTGACATAAATTTTTCCGATCGAAGGTCATCGCAGAGAGATCTCCTCGCCAATATAAATGACTGCGTCGAGTGGAGATCCCCTAATTATAAATGAAGGACGAATCCGGCTGCATCATTCGTCGCGGATTCATCGTCTCAAAAGAACAACACCTCCAAAATCGATCGACACGCACGCACTAACGCAGTAAAATACGCACTTGTGCACTCAACTTACCATCGTTTTAGGCCGCACTATTAACGGAGATTGGATTAAACACAGACGTATTCGCGGGACCAGTTGCCCCGCGCTAAAACTTCTTCACATGCGACATCGTCAGGCATTTATAGGATTCACCCAATCGTCGAGTAAATGGAAGGGACGAATCAGATAGGGAGGAGGGGAGTCAGAGTGTGAGATGGACTGGACCAACGGCAGATTCATCCTACGGTAGAGGTGGCCAGACTCCCCGGCGTTCGCGGATGCTGCAACAAGAAGGCCCCTCGATCGGTGCATCGAGAGAGTTGCAGGCGAAGAAGTGGATATGCCAATGGGACCACCGGCTGTGGCACACCTCCGTAAAACGGAATCCTTGCACCCCCGACAGTCTCATTGGGGGCGATGATTGATCGTTAATTGGCATTGTTACGACGGGCGGATGGAAGTCGCGTTGTATATTGGCCCGAGGGCCCCGATGGTTAATGGCAAAATTAACGGAGGATCATTGCTATTGGTGTCGAATATGCGTAATTGCTCGACGCGCACTTCAGAGGTGCAAAATGTCAGGACTCGACTTTGTCGTTAACCCCCGTGTCGAAATGATCGTATAGATCGTTTCAGAGGCGTTTAAACTTATATCTACGCTTCGAGCATGCGGGTAATCGCTTTATTAGCAGGGTATTTATCAGCTGCTGTAAATGTTCATTCCGATCCTCCTGTGATATTCGCGTGCCGTTAAACTTTTCACGGTGATGATCGTAAGAAGTTTAATGCCGTTTCATAAGCTTATCGCAAAACTTACACTGCAGGTTCAGGCACGTGTTTGCAGGTCTGTATATGTATGCGCTTTGCGAGTATCGACAGCGTTTGTTTCTCGGATAGTGGGCCGCGGTAAAAAAAAAAAAAAAAATTCCTTCCCAATACGTTGATCACTGCCCGATCATCTCGATTGTAGGTGCAAGTAAAACCGTTCTTGTGCTCTCAAGGATAGACGACGCATCTCGATTAAGGTTTACAGTTTGCACGAAGGAATTGTGTACATTCCTTTCTCTGTTGGCCGTGTAGATCCAATTGCAGGATCGATGATCCTTGAACTCGAACAGTGTTTGCTATTTCGTTTTGGTAAATCAACAGACCGAGAGCCTGTAACATTTTTTGACTGGCTTTGACTTTAACTATAATTCCACAATTACATACTCAATACATATCATCAATGTAAAGGACATTTCGCTATTTGCTTTTAGTAGTTGAAGCGTTTGAGAAGTGCGCGTTAAAACCTTGAAAGAGCAATCGACATTGCCAATTTTACAAGATGTAATTTTGGTAGTCGGTCTATCAGACAATTTCTCACACCAATTCAACAAAAAATGTGACATAGACTCGTAAAACGCACAATATTGTATAAAAAAAAACTGGTTTGTCACACTGTTTCACATGTTTTCTGGTTTATGGTGGATTATTTCATCTGCTGTACGACTGCGGAGAAATTCTTATACACTCTATAATATCGTCTTGCGAAGGTCGCGGATTAGTTACAATCTGTGATTATTAGCTCATGACATTTTCATGGAGTTCGCAAAATTACGGTTCTACAATTAAACACGCTGTTTTGGAGATGCATCTGATCATCAATGAATGCATGAATTTATAAACAGTCGGTGTCCTCCGGAAGCCTATTTTTTTCTCTTCGTTTAAATTTAAGACAAAAATAATTAAGTGACATATAAAATTTGTCGAAATATTTGCATAATAAATACACAGATGTCTGATTCCGGTTATTTCATTGGCTATTTTTCTTGCTTTCCAACGCATAAACACCGTACCCCATTTTCTGCATTGCAACATAAATAGCTTGGTATTTTATAGTCCCGGATTTATATTATAATATCTTATTTTTGGAACTGGCATTAAAGATCCCTGTAATTAATCAATAATATAGTTTCGACATGCCTCGCAGTTGAACAGATTTGTCCGTACTGGCCTTCTCCCGGATGACTTACATCGTCAGAACCTTTATTTTCTCTGCTGTCTTCGGTAGAATGTGCTTGTTCGTCAAATACTTTTGCCAAGGTGAGCCATGCGGCATGTGTACCTTTCTATACTTCCCAATTTTTTTTTTTTATTGTTTTTTTTTTTGCGGCTCCTCAAGATATTCCCTAAGGTGCACCCATACGAATGTTTGATTACACAGGTATCGCCGACACGTTCAATGTTATTTTCATAGCATTCCTACCGAACGATTACCCAATGCAACGGAATATAAATACGCCGTTTGTGAAATTCACCTAACCGGGCAACAAAGTCACACCCACGTTCTTACGGTAAGACTTGTGGTTTCGTTTGATCAGTGATCGCAATGCTCGCAAAATATTGATTGTTCTTACCGTGATTGTGGAAGCTAATTATCCCATCGTTTCAAATCACTTTGCAGACCGAGTACGCGGCCTGTGGCGCATCGCTGATTGCTGCTGCAACATACCAGTATGAAGACTTGACCTGAAAAGGTGAGCTCTGATCGTAGGTCGTGGTATGCCGGACTGGAGCCGATCAACTGCGCACTTCGTACGCGAAATACACAGCGCTCCAAGTTGTTCAGAGATTTATCACTGGAAGATAAATAACGAATTTATTACTTTGCTTACTATGCATATTACTTCGTTGTTGGGTATGCGTAACTTCGAGGCGTGCTAATGGCCGAAGAACTACACTCTCTTTGGATCCACTGTCGGGTTTGATGAATGTATTTTTCACTTTTGTAGTACTTCTAATTACTGTACTCTTCGATACTGTGTTTATTGATTATTAAAAGGTAGAAGAAATTTCTAAATTGATTATAACTGACGCAAGAATGTAATATGTTTGCCAATTTTCCTTAGGACTCGTTAGGATCGAAAAATCACAAATGTGGGTATGGTTAATGTTGTGAATTTACAATGCATGAACACCGGGCAATCAAAAGTTAAACTTTCGTTTCTCTTTATTTCGAAACTATAATTAAAAAGTAATGATTGTGACATTTAACTTTTAACTGTCGACTGTGCTATTTAGCTGGATAACAACGTAAAATACGGTATCAGCGGAAAACTCAGAATCAAAATCGAGCGGGTCTATATTTTCTATAATAAAATTCGCTAGTAAGTGAATTTAATTTTCAGTTACATTTGTGTCCCTACATGTATAAGCATTACGACACAATCGTGTGAAGAGTATTGACAATTAATAGCCCGAGAATTATTCTCCCATGATGTTCGACGTTACAGCGTTCTTTGATGTCCTTTCCCTTGTCAATGTTTCCATTCGTTAAACTCCATACTGCCACTATTACTGGTAGGTAAGTACATTGTAGTTATTGTTTTTTGCAGGCGTCGGAAATCACTTTAGTCGGTAAGCTCGAATTTTTGCATTTCGATACAGCATGTATGTACATATCTACAGGTAGATCATACATGCGGTGAAAGTGACGTGCTAAACGGGTGTGTTTGTTTGCTTACAAACTTACATTATGCAATTGGCAACAAGCTTGAAAACCATCTAATGGATTCAAACGTTTCGACTCAGAACTATTTTACACAATTCACATACATCGTAATTATTACACGCGCTAAATCATTGCGTCTGCGCCACCTTCGTGTTAAACACTCGCTTGACCCACTCGAATGATACCGCAATTTGTTACCAGTTTCAGTTTTGAAATTTCGCGGCAAACACAATGCCGCCTTGTCGATGTTTTGGTCGTAATCTTTGGTTGTAATGTAGTTCGCGGTATGTTTAGAATCTCCACTCGATCCGATAGTTATTTGCCAAGGCATGAATAGAGTTCGTTGATGCAAAACGTACAGTTTTCGAAACACCTTACAGACGCGTTAGTAATAGGTCTTACATTTCGCACCTTTTACCTAATATTCAGGTCGCTAATCTGTTCAAGCATGTTGCAAATGAGTATTTAAATTTAAGAAAGGAACTGGCTCGAAAAAATTGAACGGCGTTTTTTTTCACGCGTACTTAATGAAGATTCAATGCTACCCTTGGTAGAAGACTGCGAGCGTTGAAGATGATCCGCGCGAGTATAGCTCAAGGCCACAAATGGAAGTTCGATAATTTAAAAAGTAGGTAAGAAATTTCTTGCTAATTATCCAAACTTATTATGTATACCTCATAGGACCGATTTATTATTCAAACGTCCACATCAATTTCAAAGTAAATAAATTCACCTCGCCTTGGTACCTTGCCGCAAAACATAAATGTGATGAAAATATACATTTGATGTTTGTTAGCTGCGAGGGCGTTTTGAAATCGACTAATTTATTTTGTCCATTGATTGGGCAATGTTTTAGTCCAGGGATTTCACGTACGTACCTTCACCCATGCGGTATTCGTACAGCAGAAGCAGATTTATACACACTCTCTAATTATACCGTGGCGTTATGGGTATGTCTCAGGTCCAAACTATGCATACGGTGTTTGAATTGTAATATAATAATAATATCAGCGGTATAAGAATTTAGCCTAAGAACAAGAGATTGCGCAGAGGAGCAATTAAATGATAACTGGGAGAATCTCGGTTTGCGTGTTTAAACTATAATGTAGAGGCGAGGCATTTCTTCCACATCTATAAGTACCAAATCTCTAACAGCAAGTGCAGACGTCGTAATAATTAATACCCATCGCAATGAGGCATGTTAAATTTATCGTCATTTTGCTAGTTTGGGTCAGATTTAATCGACTCATAGATTTTCTGACGCAATAGGCGTTGTAAGAAATTATTATCTCGCACCTACTAGCGTTTGTAAATAACATACACCATAGATATTTGAATGACCATGAACGGAAGAGTTTCTAGAAACAAGGACAGATACGTTGTCATATATGATATACGGATTGATAACAAACATAATTCACTGAATCTTTAGATACGTAATGCACGGATTGTTACCCAAATAACATGCCAATTAAACGTTGCAGCAATCTAAGCTATTTAATTCGTTATTATAATGTTGCAATGCTGCATGCTTAGATGCAGATGTGGACAGTTTTATGGGCGTTAACGTATGTGTAATTTAAACATCCTGTCTTTAATCACGATTTTAACTCCGCAACGCTGTTTCAATTCAATCGTTCTTCAGTAATTGGTTCTCTCGTCCATAGTTTATTCGCGCATAAATTATCTTCTGCAGGATTGTCACGTAATATTGGCAATTTTTACAGTATTTCGAAAAAGTATGCATAATGATTTTGATTTTGGCTGTCTTCACCGCTTAGTATCGCAACAGATTACACTCTACAGAAATCACTGCGGCACTCGCATTACCTTGCATTTCATTTGTCGGCGCCTTGAACCTGTCGATGATGGTGCCTGAACTTAGCACACCAGTGTCGCACGCCTGCGAGTTAATTTGCCTAATGCCAGGCGCGGAGTCTTTCAGAATTCATCGACAAGGACGTTTTTTTAACGCTTAAACTATAAGTTCTTCATTATTCGTAAACCAGTAATCATTATACAGTTTCTACGTGTATCATCAAAATGGGAATGAGACAGTCTAACCTGTTTTTCCTAACTTCGGTCATCGGATGGACTTTGTGCACTCCATGACTGTTATTTTTGATACTTAGAAAGTGCAGCGGTGATAGTTCGGAGTGCTGGTTGTAGATTCGGTTTTGAATGAGACGAAATGTGCATGTTCAATCACAGTACATGTAACAAAGAAAAGTATTTATTGAAGTATACATGGTGAAATATATAATTAATAATAAAAAAAGATCGTCCGTAGTGTCCGTAGTATATGTGTTATAAATCCTTGGGCATTGCAGGGTAGTCGATTATTAGAGAGTCATGAAACCAGTGGACATCAAATCTCGTCTTTACCACCAGTAGTCTCCAAGCAAACTTCCGTGGCCATAACCACTGTAGCCATAGCCACCGTAGCCATAGCCATGGCCGTATCCATATCCGTGGCCATAGCCATAGTATGGATAGCCTGAAAAAAGGCATAAATGGGTATTTCCCCGCAGCGCATTGTTATGGGCTTATGAAATATTGGAAGGCTTGTACATTTGAGTATTGAAAAAATGTCGAATAAGACAATCAATCGGCAATCGAACTTTCGTCATGCATGGATCAGACAAATGATGACTTACTGTAGGACGAGTATAGGCCATGTCCGTATCCATGGCTCGGATAACTGTAACTGCTGTAGACTATAGGATGTGAATAACCGATGTAACCGCTGTGACCAGGGCGGGCTAGTACGGTGCCGATGATGCTGGCCAGCAGAAGAAATGCGAACTGGTAAAGAAAAATCATCCCACATTGATCTTGTTAGAATTTAATTCATACAAAATTTTACGAAGTAACATTTCAAGTTACAAGTTAAGTCATTGTCGTTGCACTTACGATTTTACTTGAAGCCATGTTCAACCTATGCGATTCACCACAATGCTTGATGAGCTGACACCTCTCTTCTCGGAACCAACGGTAGTGGTTTCGATGTCCAGTGATACAGAAGAAAGATGTGAGGTTCTTTTATAGTATCCATAGAATCCTTCAAGCCCCTCTCCGTTCTGAATGGAAAAAAAAATTTTCCTTCCTTTGTACTTGTTCATATCCGCGATAATAACAGCATGCATTGTTAGTCGTTGCAAAAGTTACGTGAATATGCGTGCATTATGAAAGAACACAAGAGTACCACGAGGAGTTGGTCGGGGTCGCTGGTGCCTTGCCCCGCCCAATGCCTTGACATCCAAATATCTTCCCAGCACTTAATGAGGAATCGCTTGTTAACCGATGCTTGCTTACGTGTCATTTCTCTTCACAATAGAAATAATATGTCAGCTCACGTAACTAATTATTAAAGGATTTAGGGGCATTTGAAAATTACCATCATCTGTCACCAATAAGCTGCCACGCCAGCTGCTCGTTGCGCAATGAACGCGCAAGCTAATTGCCAACGCTATGCGTTATTAGTTCTAGTCACAGAGTTTGTCGCTAAGCTATCAGGTCTTGCATGAATTTCAATCCATTTCCTGCATTGCGCAGGAACTTGCTGTGAGAGAATATTTTTCAATGCGATAGAGACACGGAATGACAGTCTTGGTATTTAAGTATCTGTATTTAGGTATAACTCATTTCCGGCACTGCAGCAGCTATGAGTTAAATTTATTCTACACGAAAAGATATAGGTAGAGTAGCGAGACTGATTACTTGAGGTTGATTAAATTATGTATTATAAAGGTATGTACACGAAATTGAGTAATATTAAATAAGAAATTTACTGTCAAAGTTGGTTTGTTCTTCTTTATATAAATTAAGTCCAGTGGACTAATGATAAATTAGAAATTTAACTTAAAACTTCCAACTCTTGCTGGTGTACTTAAATTCTTCTGATGTGCCGGGCTGAAATTCATGATCTACGTTATCGATCGCGGGCAAAAAAAGCTTCACTTCGTAGATTGAATTTGAAGCGGCAGGTACAGGTGCTGCAGGGTTTTCTGGATTGACATCAGGTGTCGGTTGACTTAAAGGGGTTGTAGGAGGAGGCGATTCCTGCATGCTTTCTGGTAGCGCTGGCGGAGGCATCGGGGGTTGTGCAGGTGGTGGAGGTGAAGGGGCTGGGGAAGGTGCTGGAGGTGATGGGTGGTTGTAATTACGATGGGGATAGAATCCACGGAAAGGCTGTCTATGCGAAAAGTTTCTCGTAAAGGTATCGTTGAAGAGATTATGAAAGTGTTCAGAAGGACGATAGCTGCTGTAAAAAGGTCTTTGATAACCCGCAGGGAAAAAGGGATCGGGGAAGGGTGGAGACAGATGGTGCGGTCTCAGAGGGCGGTTTTCACCATACCCCTGATAATCCAAGGGTGGTAAATTTTGGTACGGATCCATGGGTCTTTCTTGAAGTGGCTGCGAGATTTTTTCCTTGAAATCATGGGGAGGTGGTCCGATATCCCCACCTGGTCTGAAGTAGTTACTGGGCCCCAACGGTCTGTCAAAAACCCCATGTCTGTACCTGTCAAAATCCATGCTAGGAAACGGGTTAGGGGGTGCTGACTGCGTCAAGATCTCGGGATGTGCGAAGCCGTTTGGTGGCAGAGGATTTGGACCATGGATAACCTCCGAAGGTCCCTGTCCTCCAGATGTCTCTTTACCGTTCCCATTAACCTCAATACTTTCCTTCGCGCTCGAAGTTGCTTTTACACCTGCATTCGGGCTTGCCGGGGATCCGAACGGGTTGTAGAGCTCGGATCTGTAGTAACCTGGATCCCGAATGTCGCTCACGTGGATCCGTGGCCTGAATGACGGTCCGTAAAAAGTGTCAGAGTAACCCACTGGCCCTGAGGCCCCATCCTGTGGGCTCGGAGGATAGTGGTAGTGATAGGACCTTTCGTAGTGGTACGGATAAACTTGATTATCGAAATGTATCTCCGGTTTTTTGTCACTGACGCTCTCTGCTTGTTCTGGAGTCCTCGGAACCGTTTGTTCCAAGTTGACCGCCGAACGGTTCGACTGAGCGCCTTGGAGTTCCTCGATGAGAGTCGGCGACAAAACCGTCTCGACGTCTTTAGCGTATTTTTTCAGCAGCTCAGAATCTGCAGATATGAAGATTAATGGGTCTCAATTACACCATCGATCAATTTCACGTTACGATATGCCACTGGTGAAATTGGTTTTGATAACTTACCGGGAGGTTCTTTTGCCACTAAACGTCTCGAGAAGACACTTAGCCATAACGCGATGCATAACAGGATCTGAAGTAAGAAAAGCAAATATGATCTTGGTTGTCAACTAATTTTTATTCGTATTCAGAAAAATCTAATCTTATTGTCAATTGCAGAAATAATGCTATGCTCTGTGTACATCTTCTAGAAATTTCTACAATTAGTACCACTTTATACAACGCATACAAACTACAACTTTTATCGATGCAACATAAATCACCAAGGCCAGTGTGCGTGTGCGATTTGCTACCTCATTCATAGATTAATACATGTAGGAAAAGTGTTCAGTAGTTACACAACGCGCACGTATTGTTATCTCATCAAAATACTGCACTACAAGTTGACATACCAAATAAAAGTAGTCACCTTCTTCCCACGTGCAATGATATCACCGGTGATTTATTCAAATCGAAAATTATTAGTCAGTAAATTGATTACTGCTACTCACCTGTGGTGGGTATTGCATGGTGCTCTCTCCACGAAAGACTAAAGGGTTTGCTCCTCGCTAGATGTCATTTATACTTTCTCTCCTGATTGTTACCGACTCCTTATGCGTGTATCTGGATTAAGGAATGGGGATACATGGCATGTCGTTCGTCGTTATTTCCCTGCTTCTCTACCTCTCATTGCACGCGTTCATGCAATATACACGCGGCGTGGTATGGAGGAGATACGGGGTGTTAGCGGGCCGCCAGGAACCACGGATTAAATGTAACACCAGGTACTCATTGTGACTGAAAAGACGCATTGAACTGTTTGGTTCACCGTCGATCATTCATCAGCATACGTCCTTGTGATATTTGGGCACTCGACACTACTGCATAACTATCAGAAGTTGTCCAATTAATTGAACGCAAATTACTTGACTGCATCAGTTATCAAGTGTCAATTTCTTTGATCACAAAGGAGAAAACCTTGCGGATCAGACCATCATTCGATCTTTCTAAGTTTATGCTTTCAATCTTTACCAAAGAAGTTATAAAAGACATATTCGATTCATTATTTTTGACTAGAGTAATTGCGAAGGTATCTCTTTTCTGTTAAGAGATCAGTTTGTACAACGTGGAAGTGAACAAGGAACTGGAAAGATTAAATAATTCGCTGTGATCGTTTACTCGGTCAGTTCAACAAACTGTCGATTACTACGGTAGGACTGTAGAGTCCCTGCTACGTTATGAAACAAACCTGTTTTACCCTAGCTACAGTCGTTATAAGCTATCGAGTCTACAGTTTTAATTGAAAAGTTTGTCACTCACTTAATCTAATTGTTCAATCTGAAGTCATCACGGGAAAAATAAAAAAATACAAGGTACCAAGTCAGCCCAAAATCCGAGAGGTTTTTCATCGAGGCGAACAGGTGGTTCAAGTCAACCTTCACGGTTTCTCAGAACGGGAACTTTGGTTCAAATTGCGAAAATCGAAATTAGCTTTGGTGTTACGAAACTACTCAAGAACCCAGTAAAGTGCAATGTAAAAATAAAAGATCATAATTGGTCATAAAATTTGCTCATCGAAAAGCGTATAAATTGCACGTTATGTTTCTTGCTTTCGTGTATAAGAAACATTATAAGGTGATCAGCGTTGACTGAAAACTACGTAACTATATAATACATAATAATTGCGACAGGCAATTGAATCACTGGCGTGGCAAAAGGTCGGCCAGTAAACGCGGTGAAATTGAAATAAAAAAACGAAATGAAAACAAATCGGAAATGGTGTTCGCAAGTAATAAATAAGGATTTATTTCGTCACAGAAATTTAACACTACTGATAACCGACCGAATGGATCATGCCGACAACGCCTGGCGCCACGACGCCCGGATGACTGAAGATCTGCACAGGCGCTCCAGATCCCGGAGCCGGAACGATCGATGGTCTTCTCGAATTTTGACTCATGACCAGCGACGGTGCTGAACGAGGATTGGCTGGTGCGTAGCTGGAGATTTGGCCGGTATTAGAGTTTCCGTATTTCGCCACCATTCCGCTGACGCTACCGTACGGAATTCCGCCTACGGGGTAAAAATGTATGGAAGTAAGTATAACCGGTCATCCGGTGGTCTGTGATTATAATATGTATGCAACAACTTTCGATAATAATTATTGTCACCGTCCTTCACGCAATCGGCACTCGACATGCCTAGTTTCCGTCTCTGCCCTACAATTCCATTAGAATTTCCTGCTCTTTCGCAAATAAACGAGTAAAAAAGAAATGCAACTCTCACGTCATCTCACGTGATTCATTACTTAGGAAAACGCGGATAAAAACTTCAATACCGTTTTACGGTCACAGTAACGTGGAGACCCACTAAGCCGGTTTATTTCTGGACAAGCTTGCATTGCATTCAATGACTGAATGAGCTTCTATCACGCATCAATAATTACAGCCAATAGAATGATGAACTTTTTTTTCTATACCTATTGTTCGAATCTGATTATCTTGCCTTAGAACGTCTGTAATAACAACCTGATTACGAATTTTTATTGTAATTTTAAGTCGCTATACAAATTCTCTTCGATATTTCGTTTACTGTGCACAATAATTTTCTTCCGGGACTTGATCACGGCAATTTATCGATAAATTCCCTAAGCGAGTTCGAACCCGCGGCTTTACTTGTACTTGATTTGCGTAAGCAATATACTTGTCCAAGAGAAAGGATTAGAGGAACGCAGCGATCTCTGTTGAAGAACTGAGGAAGGCGACTACTAAACGCGAGCTTGACCGAGTAGGCAGATAACTCTTGGATTATATCTGCTGCAGCAGCATTGCTGAAGCTCAAGGTAAACTGATTTCACGATTTACTTGCACGAGCTAAGTAGCAGATGCTGTGTATACTTTACCATAGGCAAGTCCATTCGTCATCTCCACCATTCCAGCACTGTCTGGTCGAGCATTTACAAAGTTCAGGATAGCGGATGCCGCGACCAGGATAAGGATCTGAAACAATGGTTTATGTGTCAGTTTATCAGAGTCTCGGCTGCAAACTTGGTCTGCGAAAGCCTATCATAAGCAGTTTTCAAGTAATCTTTCCAAATTTTTGATTTACAAAACACCAACTATATTTGACGACACTGTGCAAGGATTTGTATGTTGGATTGTGAAACGTATTACAAATATTTGAAAAAGAGGTTGAATGATCGAAGAGTTGGCTGCACTCACCTTGTTGAGAGACATGTTTCACAGAGAAGTTCAGAACGACTGAGCAAGAGTAAAACTCAGAGCTGGTATCATGAACCGAATTATATACTAGTTGAACGTATGTCATTAGCCAATCAAAGTGAAGCAATTTTTTTCAAGATCAGGTGTTATTCATAAGTTTAGAATTTTATCGCCGCACAGTGCGCCGGCCTCCTTGACCTTGAGCCAGGCCCAGTTCCTCTCACAAGTCTAACACTCGATTTCTGTTACCACTATAGCCATCTGTGTATATCAAGGACTCGCTGGATCGTGTTTGCTGTACCTGAGTATACGCGTTGGCTTGTACGTTCGACGCTCGATATGGCTTAGTTGATAATTAACTGACTTAAGAAATTCAAAGAACCAATCAGTTTTATATGAAACCTGTCGACTCTAACTCATTGCACTCTATGTAGGCCAATAAGGTGCAAGTTCCAGTGTTTTCACTGTTCGTTGGATTCTTTTAGGAACGAAAGGCTCTTGGGTTCACCTTTGGGCGTCTGATCGCACATGATAAGAATGACATATTTTTATCCGATGGTTGAATAAGATAATAGCAATATCGATCCTTTTGTTCACTTGCGGTTAGAATGTGCTAATGAGAATTTATATGTCAGTAGGTAAGTGGCAATGAAGGGAAGTCACGGATATTTCTGACCTCTGTTTTCACACGAAATTATTTGCCTGCGGTTGTTTCATATCATACTCGACCCTCGTTTTGGTAACCTGCGTCTTCTGGACCAGGAACTTCCGCCTTGACAGGATATCCGACGAAAGTTTGCTTCGACCTCGTATCAAAAATATTGGCACTAGATTAATGATTTTCTCGAGTGTCAAGAACCAGGTCAGGGATGTCAGGCAAAACTGAGATCGATTCAAAGCGCTGACAGAGAGAACGATGTAAGCTGCCGTTTAATTATTGCATATTTAAATCGTAATTATATACAAGTTGACATTGTCTCGCTCAGTACCAGTCAGGAATTTGCATGCAATTTTAATACTGAAGAAATTTAATAAAAATTCTTCAAGCTTGCGTTGCATAATTTGCGCAAAATTTCTCGCCAACAATGTGCACGAAAACCGGCAACCGTGGACATTGCACGGGGACAAATTTTTGCAACATACAAAAGCCTTACCACGTCCAGTGATTCAAGTCCTTCTGCTGGTCACGACTGTCACCTAATTGCATCATTGCTGCAAGAATTAATACCTCCTGTAATTACATCTCATTGCAGTAATCACGCGCTGTTGGCTCAGAGCTATGACTGTATTTTCAGGTTCGCAGGAGCTTCGAAGATCGGTAGATACGACTGCTTGATGGTAAATATTTCGAAGGATACCAGGGGCGTAATATTTTTTTTTTACTTGGATGCTTGAATTGCGGCACTAAACAGGGAAGAGTACGAAAAGTATTATCAATGATCCAGATGTTCCCATGTTCCTGACTGTGCGAGGGAGCCAAACTGAACGAGTGCTTTGCATCTCTGGATCTGTAAGAATTTTGTAGATTTTTTTCATGTTATTAGACAAATGAACGAAATAGTTGAACAAATATTCATACTTCCTGGGAAACATGACTTTTGAGTTCGTCCGATTCATTGAACGTCATAACGTTTCGGGTAATTGATTAACAGTATTCTACACTACGTGCAGTGGCAACCTACTCGTTTCAATGAAATCGCAAAAGTATTTCCGGTCTGTGATTCGGTTTATAGAAGACCAACGAACCGACGGCTTACGTAACAGTTACGCTGAATTCGAAAATGACTATGAGAATGATATTTATGTAACGTATTTTATTAATTATAACAAAACAGAATTCTCTATGTACAATATTATAAATAAACGTATAACGGTAACGAGTGGAATGGTGTACAAAACAGGTGAAACTCGAACCCAGTATATGTTGCATGACGATTAGATCAGCGGTAGTCAGCGGTGGGTAAGAACTATTAACCCATACCTGCGTGTATATGATCATTATAGCACTTTTTACGGTATTTTTTATCTCCTCAAGAGCAGGATTTAGAACCATATTGTTTGACCGCGGAATATTTTAGAGATATTGAATAATTGGTATATCAATTGCTTAACCGTGCAAAACAGGTATCACGAAATGCATAACGTAGTCGCAATAACAGCCGTATTATAGTTTGATTAGCATAACGATTGACAAAGTCTTAAATGACTCGAATTTAAATTATTCAAGGTGCAACGACACCGACATAGTACTTTATACTTGCTACCGCTGCTGTAGTAATTAATTGCGTATTTTTTTCCGACATCTGCGAATGGTGAAATTTTACGGCCCCGTCACGCTGTAAAAATCGTGTCAGGCACGGACTTTAACGATTTGTTTAAAATAACACAAGCTCTGATACATAACTACAATCATTTTTTATCCTCGATGTAATAATAATGCCGCTGGCTTGGGTCCCTTATATAGTTCACCGTCAAAGGTTTCACATCCTCCTCGTCTTTGTCATCTTCTCTATTCTGTTTCATCCTTTCCTTTTCAGTTGAACTGTCTTCGTACACTGTGCCCGGAGTTTCCTCAATGTTTGTATACTCTTTCCTTCTGTTGTCTGTTTCCTTTATTTCACCCAACTGCGGAGGCATTTTTAGAAGCAGTTGGCCCATGACGAAGCTCTGAAAAATAAAGCAGTTATTGCACCATACGTGTCGGTAGTTTTGACAATGTTTTTACATGGCAAATGGACTTAGTTATTTGTCAAGACATTCAGGGTGAGAGCGATTGCAGAGTAACCAGGATAAATTTCAGATGTTTCTCATTTCTATTTAGAAACTATCAAAAATGATAATTACACTTTTAGTGAATGTTGTTGTCTGCAATCCATGAGGTAGAGGTAAATATTTTTCGGTAGACATGCTCGGTCAATCGGGTGACCTCACGACTGCTAAGATAACTTACATCGTCCCTTAGTGAACTATCGATATCGGCGTCCGACTCGGCATTTTGCGTTTTCACCTCATCAAATTTTTTGTATCCCTGATTCTTTTTTCTCCTCAGTTCTTCCATTTTGGCTCTCTTCAGGTGCAGCTCGTCCTCCAGTGCCGACGGCCCGACGGTCGGATCTTTGGGAATGATTGAGATGGATGTCCGTTTCTTTCCATCCTTGTCGAGCGTTACTTTCATCCGGTAAAAGTGTTCCGGTGTCTCTTCCATGGTTTCTGAAAACGTTTCGACGCTCTCATTCTTTCCTGGAGAATCATCTTCCGAGTTCGTTGAATCTGACAAGTTTTTTGTACGATCTGGCACACTCGTATGAGCCTTCTTCGACTTCAAATTGTCATTTTCGAAGTTATTTGCTTTGTCCGTATTCTTGTTCGTAAGGGTTCCAAAGGTGGTATCCCGATTGGGGAAAGACGTCTTCGTGATGATCTCTTCCTTTGACACTCGCGAGCGATGCTCAAAGGTTCTACTTGTTGGTTTCGGATCTTCTGTATCACGATCTTCGACAACGGTCGATGTAGGCCTTTTGGTTGTATGCGAGATTTTCTCGACCGTGTTACTTCTGGTCGGTGTACGAGTATCGACAGTGGGTCGTTTTCTTCGGCGGGACAAGACAGTCGTTGATGCTGTTGACTTCTGCGGAACTTCCTGACTCTGAGACAAGTTTGGAGCATCCTTGGAGTTGACACGTTTCCGTACGACAAATCTACCCGGTGTTCTGGGTAATAATTTTCCAGGTTTCTCAGTTGTGGTCGTGGTAGTGGATGTCCATCTGGCTCTTGGAAGAACCGTACTCGTAGTAATTTGGTGTTCCTGTGCCCTGTAGAAAGGTGTCCGCCTAGCGGTATTGGCTCTACCTTTCAGTCTTGATGGTCTTCGTGTCGTTGTCGTCGTCGTCGTTGATGTCGATGTCGTTTGTGTTTTTGACATTGCAGGTGCTTCAGTGGCAGATTTTAAACTTGGTCTGAGGGTAGGCCGGTCCCTAACAGGCGTGGCTTTGTAACGAATGACTAATCTCGGTGCCGTTGTGATATTTTCGGGAATAATTTTCGAATCAGATACCCGTTTAGTGTTCTTCAAATCAGAGCGAACCGGTTCACTCGACACCATCTTTTCGGTTGTGGAAACTGGAGTATTAACTGTGGGTGCGGGTTTACCGGTGGTCGAAATATCAGTTTCGAAGGCAACCGTGGGCTCGACTGAGGATGCTTCATCAGCCTCCTTCAAAAACTTCAACACCGATTCTCTTATTTTCTTAGGCTCGGCGGTCGTTATAGGTGCACTATTAGAAAATGGTAATTTGAACTGATTGGAACTGTATTTACTGCTAAATTTAGCAACTGGGCGATTTTCTGATCCCACTTCCTCGTTGTCGTGTCCTTTGTTCCTCCGCAAATTCTTTTTGTAGTTTTTACTCGGTACTTCGTAGCGCTCCCATGGGTACGTGAATTTTTCATTTTTTTTTGAAGAAGAAGCCTTCCTTTCTTCCTCGTCGAATTCATCGTCGTCGTGGATCGAACTGTAGCCTATCATTTTCCTCAACATATCGCGCTCTTTCCGCCTCTCTTCGGCCAATCTTTCCCGTTTCTCCCAAGGATATTCATATTTTTCTGAACTATGCGCCGAGTAATCTTCCTCCGCTGCATCCTCTTCGTCGTCCTCTTCGTCATGATACCTTCCAAACGTGAATTTACCGTTCTCGGAACTCTCGTCAGCTTGATCTTTCTCATCTTCATCGGAGTCATCGAAGAAAAATCGTTCGTCCTTTATATCCTCGAAAGAGGGATGGTAAAATGCTGGCTTATTGATGCGAGGTCCCAAATCGGAAAATTTCTCATCCTCAAAACTCTCGAACGGTGAACTCGGGCGACTGTTGTATCTGAAAAAAGTCATTTCGGAATCCTTTTGCGGTGAATTTTTCTCCTCACTTTCAGAATTATCAGCGCTTTCGTCCGAAGAGTCGGAATACTGTTTCGTATCACTGGAATATTTAGGACTCTCTTCATCAGATGACTCTTCTTCTTCGTAAGAATCATTTTTTGGATCTACATCGTGGTCTTCGTCCTCCCCGTCAACTTGTTCCTCGCTAGATTTCTCATTTCGAGTATTCATCACCTCGCTTTCTGATCGTCCCGATTTTGGCTTAACGTTAAAGCCATCGCCGAATCCAGAACCATCTGTTTTAAAAAAACTATCAAAATTCCCATGCCCGAAAGTCCTCGTAGGTTTTGCGAAGTCCATGACACTCGGAGTCGTTTCTTCCTGAACATCTTCGTGAACATCATACTTTCTAACTATTTTCTCCGGTTCAACAGTAGCGTTTTCTTCCTCATAATTCTCCGGACTCTCGTCATTTTCTTCTATTCGTTCCGGTTCAAGATCTGTCGTGCCAGCCTCGTAGATCTCGTCAGAAGATTCGGCATTTCCAACTCGTGTTTTCCTCTTTCTAGGCATTGTATGAACGCTCTCATGAATCTCACCTGGCTTTGCTACTTGTTCCGAGAGAGTTCCGATCATATCAGGATTTGTCAGCGCTTCGGTGCTCTTAGATTCCGGCAATTGTTCCGAGCTTGGTGTGGTCGTGGTAGAAGCGACTGTTTGAGTCCTCTTTCTGACGATTTCCGTGTACCTTGGTTCTTTTCTCCTACCGTCGATCACTGCCGAGTTTCTTTGGGCGGTGGTGAACTCTCCGTGTCTTTCGGTGCTTGTTTCATCCTTTGAATTTCTGGATCTAGTCCTGACAACGTAAGCAGGTCTGTTCTTTCGAGTTACAGGCTCTTCTGTGGTAGTCGTCGTTGTAGCTGCACTGGCATCAAGATTGGTCTTCCGCTTTCGTTTAAGCCTTGGACTCGCTGTTGTCGCAAAAACAGCACTGGGATTTCCGTTTCGTTTGCCCCTTACTTTCACGATGTGTTTGCTGGCGTTCATCTCTGGGTCACCTGGACTACCGCGGCGATTATCCAGGCTCCGTTTGTGGACCGTGACGGTTCTGAAGTATCCGATAATCTTTTGGTCATCATCCTTCACCGGCCTCTCGGTTCTGACTCTAGTATTGTACGAAACCTTGTTAGTTCTATAGGGTCGAAGTTTCGGCTTATTGACGAGCTGAGGAGGCGGAAGTAGACCGACGATACTCTCGTCGGAGGGGCTTGCCGTTACACCCATCGGGTAAAAACCCTGCTCTCTTTTCCCGTTCGGTATTGGAACGCGATTCGACGTTTTCACTTTCTTTGGACTCGTTGCACCCGGAGTGTGGCCTGCGTTCGGTGATACAATCGTCGCCTCCATAGAGGTGGGCACGGTTGGCGTTCCAAGGAATTCGTACAAGCTTGCCATGTTTTTTATCGTCCCCATAACATCCTCGTAAACTTCCGTTTCATACGGTGTTACGGACTTGGTTTCGGCCGTCTGCATCGCGGTTGGCTCAAGTATCTGAGCCGGTCTACGGTTCCTATTTCTTCTCGGATCTCTCTGCGGTTTCTTATTCAATGATTCTATCAATTTAGCGTTATTAGTGTTGTTGCGTTTTCTGGTCCGCGGTTGAACGGAAGATTTCACGCTTATGGCTTTCGCTTGGTTTCGGTTCTTCACTCGCCTCCGGCCACTGTCCATTCTTTTAATCGTTATGGTTTCCGGTTTTCTCGATTGTGCAGGGTGCTTTTCGTCTAGTTCCGGCAATTCTGCGATCCTGGCCGCAAACTTTACGGGGTCCAATTCGGTTGGTCGAGTCGGTTGAGTGATCTGCTTCTCGTAAAATAAAGGGCTGTCGAAAGGGTTTTGTCCAAAATATTTCGCTTTGTAGCAGTCTAATTTATCTCCCAGGCCTCTCAGGCGGGGTAAATTTTCTTTTGGGCCCCTATTCGGTACGGGTTCCTCCTCTTCGGGGAGAACTTCGTCCAGACTCGGATCGACTCCCTCGCACTCTACGTACCTATCTCTGGAGTCATAGAATTCCATTCCTCCAAACGTTTTTCTCGGAATCTCTTCGGGGTTTATGATATACTGTAAGGGAGACAAACTCGACACTTTAGAATTTTTGTAAAAGGGATATTTCTGATGATCGATACTAGCAACAGTGGTTGTGGGATAATTCACGATCTCGTTAACGTCCTCAATTTCGTCCAGGTAGTCTAGATCCGGATCATCGATTTCAACCAGCTCTTCACGTCGGGCTTTTTCATCCTCATTTTCGTCTTCATCTTCGTACTCTGGTTCTTCCTCCCTCACCTCACCCTCTTTCACCGCATCGTGATCTTCGTCTTCGAATCTAGCTTCGATTTCTTCGTCGATAACATCGCTAGCTATTTTATGAGACGCGTTGAGCAGATCTTCATGATCGCTCCCATTTCGCGATCTATCGTTCCTCAGAAGTCCGTCGCGCTCTTTACTTTCACTCAGAAAAAGCTCTTCCGCTAGCGTAAGGGAATCTTCCGTTACAGTCTGGCTATTTTCACGTACCAGATTCCTTTTCCGTCTCATTGTCGCCTTCCGCGCACCTTCGATATCACGGTGCTCCGTTGACCCTTTATCATTCTCGACAGTAAAATTGAATCGCTTACTTATCTCGTGCGCAATAACAAAATCGGCGATCTTCTCCTCACTCAATGCTGTTTCGTCAACGCTTCGCGGATGTCGCGAAGATCTGCGATTACGCGGAACGTAGAGAGGATCGGCATGATTGGCAGGCTTGTAATATCCAATTTGCTCGGCGTAATTATCTCTGCCATTTGGCGGAGGTGGCAGGAGTTTAGAGGCGGGAAATAATCTCTTTCTATCAACACCGGGTGGGGCACCGCTATGAAATGCCGGTGATTCTAAGCCTATAAACTGGACTAAGCCGTTGTGTTTTACATTGTTCTTGTTAGCGTTGAATTTTTTCCCATTACCTTCTTTCGCCGCTTCGCTTTCCTGCGTTATGGTCGAATAGCCTGCGACATTGGGATATAAATTCAGTGTGAAATCGGAATATACAGACGTGCTTACAGCCGGCGGCTTCATGATAGTGAAATCCTCCACGTTGGCACTCTCACTTTTTTTCCCATTGTACTTCCTATTTTGTTGGCTGGTTACAAAGTTCAACATTTTCGCATACTTCGAGTCTGGACTGTATACCCGGACAGAAGTTCCCTTCCCGTTGTCAGACGCTGATGCCAATGGATTGTTTTCAGTCAAATCTGCCCTACCGATCGCCTGATCATGATGTTTCGTTGCCGAACTGCTGTGAGACGCAGTGGAGCTTGCGGGATCATAATTCTGGTGCCTTTCAGCCGCTTTCTTTGCTGACTCGAGATACATTTTTTCCCAAGCAGACGAATCCGTCGGCAGGCTATATTTCCCATAATCATATGGTTTCCGCGAGTTCGTAATCAACGAGTAAGTCGGTGTGCTGTATAAAGAAATATCATCGTAGTGCGATGGTGTCGTTTGTACCACGGACTTTACAGGAACGTTCATAGCACTATATCCCCAAGTTGCAGGATCACCGAAATTAACGAAACTCAGATAATCTTCACCGCTCCGGGGGTTCGCGATTTGATCGTTCACGATACCGTATTCCTGTTTCGGAATCGCGTTTGGATTTACCGGCTGGTGGCCATTTTGGATTGGAACGGTATCCTGAATCGGCAGAACGACACCCGCGTTATCAGAATACAGAAGATACGGACCGTGGCTGTTAAAGGCCGTCAACGTCGTCGACGGATCTGCGTTATAGGGAGTCGCCGATGTACTATAGTACTTCCAAAATACGTCACCGTAATTGGCCGTTGTCGGTGCCTCAGTGATAATTGGCTGCGGACTGTTAAGACTCTCGTAGGTAACCGTGGTGATGTCTCCCTGCAGGTTGTAAACACTCTCCTGCGGTCGTGAATTCGACGAGTCGTTATTTTCGTCAGCGCCGTATTTGCTTATCTGTGCGTTTGAATTCAGGTTCTGATTATTCTCGATCTCTCCTCGAAGCAGATCCTTCTCCGAGCCCTTTTCGGCCTCTTCGTTTTCCCTCCCGAGGTCGTCCTCCAATCTTTCGATCTCATTCTCCGCGACGATTTTCGGATTGACATCAGGCCTGCTCAGCTCATCCTCGGGGAACTTATTCTTCTTCTTTTTCTTCTTCTTCCTGGACGATTTTTTAGGTTTCGAATTTTCCTTCGGCGGAGGCTCGTCGCTGTAGTCGTCGTTGAATTCCTCAAACTCCTGAAGTTTCGGCTCGGGAGTCTCGCTTCTCAGATTTCCCTTCTTCGGTTTGCGCTTGCCGTCGGCTCCGGATCTCGCCTTGCTGTGTCGCTGGTCGTGGAGCTTTTTGGCGTACCCTTCGTGAAAGTCGGCGTCTCTGACATGCCCGGCATGGTCGTAGGCCGAGTCTTCGTAGCCTTCCTCGGTGTATATGGTGTTGGTCTTCTTATTGCTGACCACTTGTCGTAATCTGGGAGCGTTCTCCCTTTCCTCGGCGGTTTCGGCCTCCTCGATGGCTGCGCTTTGCGGCAAAACCTTCACCGTGTGGGTACCTCGCACCTGGGCCAGTGATTTAGTCGGCACAAAATCCAGGGGGATATTCTTCTTCGGATCAGGCTTGGCCCAGGCACCTGGAGCGACGTATTTCGGTCGCGTTGGCACTTCCGCAGGATCTTCGTGCTCCGAATAAGGGATGACGTGGTCCGGTGGGCCGGCAGGATCGTCCTCCGAATCCTCCAGGGCGACATCCTCGCTGCTCGATTCGGACGCACTAGGCTCGAGGTCAGGATGGACACTCGGTTCGTCGGACTCGGCTTTTCCCTCGGTCGTAAGGCTGCGGGCATCGCGGCTACTTGGCGAGCAATGATTTACACTTAGAACCGAAAGAAAAAACAAGCACCAAACTACTTTTTGAATCATTTTTACAGATGCGTTCACCACCACATTATTTCTGCCGAACTCATGGATATGCAACCACTGAATTTAGTCGGGTTTCACTTGTTCAAGGGGCACGATTTTGAGATTAGGTGGTCACATGCTACCACCAAGTTCAATCCTTTTCTGTTTAGTTGTTAGATTTGTAAATGTACGCAGATCCGATTTAGTATACGGTCTTTAGGCACTGATACTTAATGTACTTTCTTTCCTAGGCTGGACAGTTTCTTAGCATCGATGTTCAAGACGATTAAGTCACACTGCACAATCAATAATAGGAAAAAAATTAGAATGCAATTAAAACTCGTTGATAATCTTCTACCACACGGTGCGTATAATCCGAATTACCAATGCGCACATTTCACTGTCAAACCGTTTTAAGCTTTCCACCTTTACAAATGAGCCACCAGAATGTACTGCTCGCTGCGCGATCAATGCAGTCTAATTTATATTTTCCTAGGATTCGAAAGGGAGAAGCGAGACAAAAAACGCTAACGCTATCTCTACTTGCCGGAACGACATTGCGTTCCGCTAGTTCTGGATCAATTCGAACCTTCCGAAATTAATTTGCAATTGATGCTGACTGCGTTCCTTTATATCGACGCGAAAACTGCTTTCCCGTGAAAAGTTTTTTCCACAGTATTTCATTTTATTCCAGCGTTAATCAATTCACCTTTTTTGTTCACCAGACGTATAATTTTGAACGGAATCATCAATTTTTTTGCTATCTGACAGACAAAAAATATTAAGCAAATTCGTGTTAAATTATTTACAGCAGAAAAAAGTGAGGAAGTTAAAATGCAACCACCAGTGTTGATGTTTGTCTGTAAAGAGATCAGGCGGTGTGCGTGCGGTTTGGAGTGAAAATAACGGAACACAAGACCCGGTTCTTGAATCTTATACAGAATTATAACTGCGCGGTAGACAGAAGAAAGTCCCTCCGTCGGCGACAAGCGATTGTGAGCACGGTTGCGAGCGATACGCTTGGCAAATCGAGGCGGAAAGTAAGAAAATCATAAAATATGAAGCGGTTGAATAGAACCGATACATGCATGTAAAAACATCACTAGATTATACATACCTACAAATATTGTTGAATGATGTGTTCGTTATTTTCCCAGCCATGGGAATTGCGAATCTCTGTACATTACATTATCATTGCAGTCGCGGGAATCAATAATGCGTTGCAAAATGGGCAGTCAATTTGTCACGATTGTTTGACAACTTTTTTCTATCTCCGAGTCCTTCGGAGTGTCGCAAAAATTTATCGACTCTACTTTTAATGAAATATTGCACCGTATTGCAATCGTGCTTGCCATGAAATTTTCTAGAAGCATGATCGAAGTTTGATTTCGTTCAAGAAATGCATGAACAGTGATTTTATCAGTGATGTTGCCTGCAGAGAAAGTTCTCGGGCAAACTTTCAGTGTTAATTTTACACATTGTAACAGAGTAAACCTTACCAATGGAAATAAGCATGGATAATCTGGTCGAAGTTTTATGTGGAGTCTGCCGACATTAGTCCTCGAGAGTTGTTTTTATCGGTCGAAATGAAACTATCACATTGTTCATTGGCCCATTTCACATACAAGGTTTTTTTGCCAAATATACTTTCGCATTTCTACGTATCTTCGAGTTTGAAGGATTGAAATTTTTCTCTTCTAATCGTAACGTTGATTTAAAACTACAAAACAATGTTGTTTTATTTGTATATATACATATATATACCTATATATATATATATATATATATATACTAATATAAAGTACAAATTTGAGATAACTTAAGAATAAATCATAAATAACAAAGAGGGTAAAAATAAAAGTAAAAAATGAAGTGCGTGGAGGTGGAAGGATATAAATATATCGAGGAAAACGACGTGAGAAATGAATACGTGCCGATGTTCAAGAGTCGGAAGAGACGAGGGTAGATTTTAGACAGTTAATTCTCTTCCCCGTCATTTCGTCTGCCAACGGACAGAGCAAAGTAGAATCATAGGATGGGAGGGCTTTGAAATCGTATGAAAACATGCGTATGACCTAGTGGCGAATAAATATATATCTTATGAAAAATTTCAGGTACGTTTAAAAGCAGTATCGGTTTCCTAAGCTGAAACTATCGGCTTCCAAGCGTTGGAACTTTGCACTGGCGCTGGCTGCGTGGCCATTTGCGGTTGAACAGATTGAAGCATCGAGGCTTCCGGCTTGAAGAAATCTATTATCGGATGATAGTTGTAATTTACTCGGCGCGGGGGGTCCTCGTATTCCTCGGTGTAGGACACGCTCTGGACCCTGGTAGTGGCGTCTACGGCTTGGTCGAATTGTTGACTGTACCTAGAAAAAACGAGCGATTGTTGAAGGATCGTAAAATAAGGATAGAGGCAATTTTTTTCTCTCTGCCTACTCCACTTGTTTCTCTTTTCAATTATCACTGCGGTTTTCGAATAGATCAGGAACTACTCGCTGCGTAAGATCTATCCGTGAAATTGTATCCTGTGTATCGATAGTGATATTCTCGCACTAAAATTCACACCTGATCATCAATTTATTTTGATTTCCATCGTGATAATACTTCCAAGTTTAGATAACAGTTTTGCACTATTGAATTAAAATCGAAATCTCGAGTAATAGGAATATAATATAAACGACGTTGAGATACGTGTGTAGCCGAGTTTCTAAATGCCGACAGTTCTCGGTCCGATTTCATGGGATATTAAATATTTCGAACGACTTGAACGATCAGTTTACGGTCTACGTTCAATTTCTTTCCGTGAAACTTTGAGCATACCAAGATGTAAATTTCTTCATTAATGATCGCCAATAACGTGGAACCGATAAAGGCAACGGGCTAAAACAAATTCAAGCTATTTCATAATTAATTTTTAAACGTATCAACCAATTAATCCAGCGTCCATAAAAATACCCGCCTATCCGTAAATCGCACCAACAACCGTACAATACCTCGCAACGTAACGACCAAGCAAAAAAAAAAAAGAACCAATTAATTGTTACGGAGAATAGAGCAATCACCGTTTTCCAGTCGTGTCCGCTTCCTGGTTGCCCGGATAGTCGAGCTGGGTATTAGACTCCCTTCTGAAGGGCCTGTTGGGCCTCGACCTGTGCTTCGATGCGGGGCCCGTGTATCCAGGGGCCCTGGTATTGGGCGCGTGCTGCTGGGGCAGATTGTCAAAGGGCCTCGAAGCCCCGGAGGGCTTCTTCGCCCTGGTCCTCAGGGTGGGAGTGAGGACGGGTCGACCAGGCGGCGTGGTATTGGGGTTTGGCTTCTTCTCGAAGAAGTTGTAGTTGGCGCTGGAAGCCGCGTCGTCGACGTACGAAGGGTTCGAGCCACCGCTGACGTAGCTGGATTCGAAATTGGCGCTGGGACTTTTCTTCGAGATGAAATTGGACCCGGGGTTGCTAAAGTCGCGATATTTGTCGGCCTGGTCCTCGGCCGCGAAATCGGCCCCGGGAAAATTTTCGTTCAGTTTTGAGGGGGGGTTTTTTCGGTGAGGAGGATACAGGTCCGAATAACCAAGAACGTGGCAGCTGCAACAGGTCGGGACCTTGAAGATGTCCATGTGCAGACCGAGGTTCGTGTCCCAGGTAAGCAGACGGTGGTAGGTGAACACTTGCGTGCACGATGATTTGTAGTTCTCGGACACGAAGGAGCAGCTGCTTTGCGGTTTCCTGCGCAAAGCAAAAGTGTGATTAAAAATAGCAAGCGCAAACGCAGGGTCGCCAAGCGGTGTTAAAATCATACAAAATGGGTATTAGGCGTGAACGTGGAAAATGGAGAAACAATAATATTCATCATCTGTAAGATAGAACCGTGCCGGCTTTCCTAGTCGCTGAGAACACAAACGAACACGTATTGAACGCGTAGAGCGAAACACGGAACCCGGTAATTATAAACTTACGCTAGGCAATATCATCGACTCGCGCGTAAGGCTGTTTAGAAAATGATTTATGAGTAACAAAACCCGTAAATACGATCGGTCGCTTTTACTTTTGCAGACCGTTCGAGTATGTTACAGGTACCTATATTATATATTTATCTGTACAAAGTACGCACGTACCAACGTTACAATTTATATTCGTGAAACAATTATCCACGCTTTGCAACGCGTGTGCTGCGATCTGACGCAGGCAGGTTAACTTTTTGCAGAGCTTGTCGGGTAGTAAAAAGACCGATCAATAGGAATGAAACGTCGATCCAATCACGAGTCGTATTTACTCTCAGACTTTATCCGAAGCCGTCATCCCTGTCGGGGGGCAGGCAATTCCGTTTCTTATTCCCATTCCTCATTCCTCATTTCTTTTCTTGTGCAAGTACCTAATGGGTTTTCCTTCGTTGAACGATCGTGTTTAGTTTTTTACGTTATTACAATACGACCCGGGTACGTTGTTATGAGGGATTGAGTAACGATAACGTCGCAAAGAAATAAATTGCGTGAACTTTTTACCGTCGAATTTATCTCACAGTGTTTAACACGCCGATCGGTGGGTCGAGCGAATCGATAATCAGAAGCCACAAGAGTCATCGAATCACTGCAGTTGGTATAATATGACCACCGCACAAATATGCGTCAATTTTAACTCACGTGCATTTCTCCAGCCTCAGCGTCTGCGTGTGTTCACCGGTGTTTATGATGTATTTCCAGTCACCGGATGCTGCTCTTGCGAGTTGCGGGCGTGCGTATCTGATCTGCGACGGACAGGTGAATCCCTCCTCGACGCTCTCTGCGTAGGGGGAATTATTGTCGGATCTACTGACACGGATCGAGGAGAGTTAGCGAGTGAACGATTTTTCGGTACAATCGTGTTTCAATATTAATTTCTACTTATTTCTATTTCTTCTATCTGCGTGCTACAGGCAATGAATTACGCCCGAAGTTGAACAACTTGCGTGCGTGCAATTGGAAAAATATGGAGTTTAGAAACTCGATGAAAGTCGTCAAATTTTTGGTCTACACGCCGCGGTGAGAAAAGTTTTAAAGACACCTGAAAGCTGACTTGCCGCGAAAATACCCGCCGCCAAGTGAGTTTCTTCTAAGTCGCGTTCCCGATCCTATTTCAAGCTTTCACCTGTCGAAGTACCAATTTCCAATTATATACGTCCGCCGTAATTTATGCCTGATAAAATTTAACGGACAACGCGTCACTGCGGAGATTGTTTGTGAATAATTTTCATCGAATCTTTCGCAAGAAGAATTTCTCCGTTCGTGACAGGGTGATACTGCTTTATATCTGGTTAAACTGAGGTTGCATTATCGACTACCTCTTGCAGTCCTGCACTGCTGTTTAGCACAGAAAGAGAAGTTTTCATTTAAAATTACGTAATTTAGATCCAATTCAGAAATTCATTCTGTGATGTTAAATGATTCGCACGTTCTGTCAACTGATTCACAGCTGCTGGACTCGCGGTCGAGACGGTTGCCCAAGAGAAATAACGACGCTAATTGTATTTAAAACAGCACGGTAGTTTTTCTTTTCCCGCCGAAAATTCATCTACTTGCAGGTAATCATTGATAACGAAACTGTTGCTGCTCAATGAAGGATAGATAATTACTTAGCCAATTTTAGATCGGGTTTACTCAATAAACGCACCTCTTGATCTCGTTGCTCTCGAATCTGTTTTCGAATTTATTCTCCAACGGCAACGCGACCGGAAGTCTGTCATCGTAAAATTCCGTGGTGCTCTGAGATTTGTAGTCAGCCAGTAACGCAGATATCATTTCCCTGTTGCTTCTGATGCTTCTCAATATCGCTTCGCTGAAATGGAGAATATTATTTTACCTTCACCTACGTGAAAACTTTCAATCTCCAGCAGTAATTAACTAACAAATTACTAACTGAGGGTAGTCCGCAGCTTCAAGGCAAACAGTCGACGTGAAAAAAGTGCATTCTTGCTCGGTGGGACTTCTTTTTACGTCCGTTGGTCGTCTTCCTGGTCTCGGAAGAGTCGGTCGCGGTCCGTCTGAAAACCGAAAGTTATCTTATCATTGATTCAAATAATTCAAAATGGTTAATTTTGAACAGTCGATGATTTTCACCTGGATGCACATTTCTTCGGTTCATCGTCGACGGGCGTCGAGGCTTCGAATAATACTGAGGACGTCGTCTTTTTCCGACAGGTACGTAGTACCTCAGTTCCTGCGCCTTTAAGCAGAAAAAAAGAAAGAGTGTTTATATTTGTCTTTCATCAAACTGAAATCGAAGTTAATCGACAGCCTTGAAGAGGCCGGAATGTATCATTTGGGGAAAGCATCTTGAGGATTATTTTCAATCTTCGCGGATTATACCATGAGAGGACTGAGTGAGGAGAGGAGTGTATATAATGAAAAAATTATCCAAGCGCGATAAACCATCGTGTCATTGTTCATCGCACAGCCCGATGGATGTAGTGCAAAGGCTCGAAAGTGGCACGAAGACGTTGTTCTCACGAAGGAATCTTCTTGCCGTTTGAGAAACGCGATGGATAACGGAATATCGTTTTGTACTTATGGTAAACGGCGTTAACAGACCGCCGATCTTTAGATGAAAACGTAAAGAAAAAAAGAAAATAAAAAGTTTCAGAGAAAACGGCAGACCAAAATGACGAGGCTAAATACAATTGGGAAACTTTCTACTGGCGTAGAAGAAATTCATGCGTATAGGTATTGTTACAACCGAAGAAGGTGTTGCGAATTATAAGTAACAGCTGATTGTTATCAAAATTGTTATCACCTCTGGCAAATCCTCGGGAATATCGTCAGCGATGATTTTAGCGATGTCCATGCTGATCGGCAGCATTAAATCCCTCGTCACGTTCTTCTTATCGTTACCGCCAAACAGCGCTTCGACCTTATCGAACGGCAGCGTTGTGTCATTGTGCGACATTCTTGTCGTAACCAAAACAGCCATTGCTCGTTTCTGCGGTGGTGACATGCTCCGTATTATGGGCAACACTTGGCTCAGCTGAGCTTGTTTTTCCGGCACTTTGACAGCCTGTTAAGAATTTTTTTTTTTTTTTTCCTGTTTTTGAATAGCATAGATGGACAGAGATATGTGATTTCGCTTGAGGGTTTGCTAAACATGCTGGCTGAACTAACCACGGAAATTGACTTACGCTGAGAACCGCATTCCTGATCTCCAGTTCCTTCTTCTCGAAAAATCCACCCTCGACGTTCAACGACGTCGATATCTTATCGTCGGCCAAATCTCCTCCGTCTTCAAATCCCACGTCGTCCAGGTCATCCTCTTCTTCGGCTCTCGTTGTGGCTACCGTACCCAGGAGAGCTAACTAGGCGTTAGGAAAAAAAATTTACGAGTTTTATGATACAAAGTAGTCCAACGCATTAAAATTGTTATCCTAAATCTACTGATCCATGACTTTGGAAGTATTATAACGTAGCTTGGTACAGACGTGGTGAAAAACCTGATATCATCTATTCTCTGGACGGTGTACGGTGAAAAGAAACGTATGCTTCTTTATTCCTGTGCGTACCTTTGTAGTGTCAGTGTCTGGTACCAGCGTGTGTTTGACGTAAGAGACGGTAAAGACGTGTGAAACAGTCGTAAAACGGAAACGGCGGTAATTCAAGTAGGTACCCGGTTCATGTGACACAGCATGGCAGGCATGTATTATTCGCGAAGAGTATCTAGGATGTAGTCAACGGTGACCTACTAACCGAAGAAAAAGCAGTGTCTGTGGTCCGATTGATCGGCGGATAGTATGTGTAGAAATATTTTTTTATCATCTCTAGCGAGCGTGTAATACCGAAAGGTGAAAATAAAATAGAGAATAATTAATAACCCGGCAGGTGTTAGACTCACTGTAAGAAATTAGCATATCATTAACGTAAAACTTGTCGCGTAGACTTTACAACGTTGGAAATAATCCATGCCATTCTATGAAATTCGATAATCATTTTAAAATCATACGAAACAACCCACAACCGGTCGTCCTTCGAATTTAAAGAATGAAAAAAGGCCGTTGGACGTTTCATTGAAGACGGACCACGTGGAGTGTCCGAAGAGTTTTGCGCGTGATGTGTTGAAGCACTGGTTTGACGAGTCGCGCAATTTTGAATACCTTTGAAGGATGATAGCCTATGTATCTTATTCAAGGATCGTACGGGTACAAGCATGATCGACGTGTCTTACCACCAGGAAACACTCGCTTCTTCTCGGTATCCTCATTATCGCACACTGTTATCTCAATCCAGAAGTAAGAATAACGAGTGCTTCATGAATCACACCTCACACTTATTTCCACAGCACGATTCTAGTCGAACACGAAATTAACAATTCGGATTCACTTCACAGATCCTCAAGTCGTGACGCTTGTCTGCATCTTACGATCTTCCCGTCGGTCCTTCCAGACTCTCGTGACCGTGAGGAATGGGTAAAACGCGCCGGCAGCCGAGTCCTCAGCTTGTTTTTGTGGGTCAAAAGAGACTCGCGTTCACCTCGTCGCTCGAGAGCCTTCTCTCGAGGCAATGATGGCGCGCGCATGAAAAAACCACTTTACGTCCATTGCAGAGGACTCAAAATCGGCGAATAAAATTTCGTATTCTCTCCCGTCGCCGTTCGCAGCTTCGATCTTTCCGGAGAGACGATATCAGGCAAGCAGCATCGTCGCAATTGCTAATCACTGCCGGTATCTGAAACTCCGCACACGGGTTACCGAGGCTGCAACCGTGACCGAGAAAACGCTCAGCGTTCGCCGCCCTAGCGGGAAGTCGGCCACGCGTTGCCACTTACTCGTTTGTACCCGGGTACCGTTTTCCGTACTCCTCGGACGATACGTCTTCGATCGCGATCTTCCGGAACGGGTCTTGATTGCGAATTGCACTCCTGGTACGGTTTCGTCCTCGGCCAAAAACTGGTTCCCGCAGGATCCGGTCTTCTCGACGCCGAAATTACCCACGTCTTGCACGATGAGTCCAGCATTTTTTCGACGATCGCATTTCGAGCGAAAGTCAAAAATCTTTTACGAATCGTCAATTATAAGTAAGAAAACCGGGGCACGTGAATTGATAGGGTGTCGGTTGAACGTCAAAGTCGTTAGGAGGCTTCTTAGAGAGGCCTCGGGAGACCGATACCGAGTTGATTTTAGGACTTTCGATCGAATTGACTGCGCACCTGGTATCGCACACCTGGAATTTATTTTCATCATAGAAAGCAGCAATCAATTTAAAAGCTTAATGCGTTGGACTGATCGCAGCAACTGGAGAACGTCGTCCTCGTCGAACATGACTCACGTCATCCTCTGATCGCCCGAAGCAGCTTCGAGGTTCAGGGTCGAAAAAGGGTGAAAGCGATCGGTCTGCCCTTCAAGAGATTCAAGGTCATTTCATTGCCAGATGTGGAGGTGGAAGGAAAGTTGCAGTGGGTCAAGGCCAAGGTCGCGATGCATCGCAGATTGAGCTTGAATAATTAATTTTCTCTGATTTCGATTCCGTCTCTCAGCTAACTCATTTGCAATGCATCTTCGAGTATAAATCCTGAAAAACATAACGTGCATGCAAATAGTGTAATTAGCTTCACTTATAATCACTCGATTAGAATCAACAGCAAGATAAAATTTCTTGACTTGTCCGGGTGTTCGCTTGTCTTTATCGAACGAAAAGAAAACCTGTTAAAAAAAATGAGCGATACGTGAGCCCAGATTTTCATTCGTCACAGTCTGTGCCTGAGTTTATGGTGCTCATCGATTTACCTTCCAAGTTGCGGTCGACGCGGTTCGGAGAGAGCAGTACAAGTTCGATACGTGATAAAAGAAGATTTTTTCTATCATCCCGGATATCCTATCCCATTCCTGATCGAGAAAGCGGAAAAGCGCCGATCGTTCTTTTTGTGCGTTTGATATCGAAGGTTGTTCTTGATATCTGGAACGATTTTATAGCCGATCTCGATGCGGGATACCAGATTACATCGGCTTGATGCACGCAAATAAGTTAAACTTCTCTTCGGAAAGTGGCACACTGCAATAGAAACTTCTCGTACTCACGGCGAATCTGATTTTACACATCACAATGCTCGACACGTTGGTATCCGGTGTATTATTTGCTAAATATTGCGAACTTGCCGACTGCTGTGACACGATTTTCAGATTCAGATATCTTCATTTTTTTATTTTTTTTTTTTTTTATACAAACCATCGCATCACCCTGGTCTTCTGATCGAAAACGATTTATGTCCAATAATTAAAAACGCACTGCAGGCTCGTAAAATCAATTCAACGGTATAAATCTAATAATTACAGGTGATAAAATTGCGTTACGAGAAGATTCCTCTGCAATGTCCCACTTGAGTTAAAATACTTTCATTCCAGATGTAAACACGAACCAAGGTGATGGTCACACGAGAAGATACAAGGAATGTACGGTTGCTTCGCGAAGAGGTTTGTTACCGGCGTTCAAACCGCTCCGGGCAAATTTTTTACCGATATTTCGAACAGGTTTTCACTTCGTTTGTTGATTTACCAACTAGAGAGAGAAAAAAAAAATAGAGAAAAATCCACATAAATTTGTTTACCCCGAAGAATCGATCGTCGGATAAATACGTGCGAGTAATATTCGGAGGGAATCGTCAGGTACTGTCGCATCGTCGACTGACCCAGTTCCAATCAGGGCCTCCCAGCATCCAGCTGGACCGGACCGGTATACACGCGACCATGCAGACGAGGCCGGTGAGAACCGGTGAATGTGTTATTCGAGCGACTGTAGGCGAGATAAGTTAGACACGCGCTAGCGTTGGAATAATCTCCGAGGGGAAAGTCTTTCACTTTGACCTAGTGCGTCGTAGTAAAAAAAAAATAAAAAAAATATACATTTTCTAGGAAAACCCCAAGATCTCAGACTCGGTGGTTATATGCTTCGGAATCACGAATTGAATTTATTCGTACACCTCGTCGTTTCGCACGATCATGACATTTCTCAACAATTAAGGTACACAAGGCAAGTGACGGTAAATTCCTTGGCGTCGGTCTTTCCGTGTTCTTTGAATTCAGTGCATGCCAGGCAACGAGCAATTTCATATGTCGTCCGATGTGTCGATAATAGATAATTTAGTTATAATCAGATATTCGCTCGTATTTCGTTGTCCTTGCCATTTTCGTTTGACACTCTGACAATTATAATCACAGGTTTACGGTATTAGAAATTGGGTAGTATATTATGCGTGGTATCCGCGAGCTATCGCTGTACCGTTATCATCGTGTAGACAAATTTATTCTGCTAATATTTCGTACCAAATTTTTCTTAACGGTTTCTTGTTTCTAATTAAAAACTAGGTGGCAGAATTGACTTGCGAATAATTTGATCACCTTTGACAATTTATTTTAGGTAATTAGTCGGTTAAGGTAATTATCTGTTATCACTGTAGCCAACCAACACGGGACAAAACACCTACTTGGGTGTAAATTCGCGCCCCCAACTCATGGATAATACTGAATTCCCATAAAAGAGAAGTTGAGGGTTTTTCCCGTGAGGGATATCTTGACGTTGTTCACTTAAATCACTGTCAGCTTCTTTCGTTTCTTCTCTATTCCAACTTATCTTTAGATTATAGAGGAAGAAAAAAAGTTAGAAGAACTCGGCACGTCAATATTAATCCCAACTCTCGTAATTCTGTACATGCATAAAGCGGGTTGTATCAACATCAATGAATGTATATACAAACAAATTCCACATCACAAATTCGCGAAATTATACTCCGCAAGTCCCAATCCGAAACGATCAAGATCAAGGAATAGTCCAACTATTTTTTTTTTATAAGCTCTATTTTTTCGTCTACCTTTTTTTCACAAGACACAAAGTAATTTGCGATGCGTCAGAACGGCGCGAAGTGCGTCTATTACAAATAATGTACAGATAACGTCCCGTTGAGAATATAAGGTCCATTGTGCACGGCGGAGACGTCGTTGTGTATGTGCGTGCTTTCGCGTCGATCGTATATCGAATTCCACACGCGCAATATCGGCGTGTATAATGCGTGCGGAATTTCCGACGGCGCATAACACGCGGTTTGATGCAAAAACATGCAAAGTCTACAAGTGCCCCCCCATTGAATCCGGAATCGTTGATATACGGCCTCCTCGAGTTCCTCGGCTTCTCTAGCATTATCGCCATTACTGCATCAACTGTAGTTCCGATGATATGCCTTAAGCCGCGGATAAATCGCAACGAATTACTTTCGACTGCAGTAATAAATTAGCATAAAACGGCAATTGGGTAACGAAAAATATGGCTCGCACGATTCTAATACATCGCCCCGAGGGGCCTTGGACGGAAATGGATTGCACGCTCGTTACTTCGTGCAAAACAAAAAATTCAACCTGTTGAATGGAATCGCTACCGGTATTATACACGTGTACGTACGGACATAATTCAATCGCGATGCCGTACGATTATTTACAGAAATATGGATCATTTTAGATCGCGAATCACTTTTAATGATCGATGGTATTTATTTATACATTTTTACGACCTCGTGTTTCACGGTGAAAATCAGCGGGTACGAATTTCTCTTTACGTTAAACGAAAGTGTCTTGCAGCGAGTTTCCGACGCTGTGCCGTTATTTGACTCGCTCGTTGGTTCAATTTTCTCCCATGTACCCATTATTTATTCATAAATATTGAACGACAAACCTCGGAGCTCGTATAACGTCGGGCCTGCGACGTGTGTGTATTTTTACATGTGTGCCGTACATCCGGGAACCTGACCACGCTTCGCGTACGTTCCTACGTTTGGACAAGCGTACTTCTGTCGTTCGAGAATTATTATACACGACTCTGTCTGTATCGAATTCATCCTCGGGTGAGAGTGTGGCGACAGCAGCGTTTCCGATTTGAATTATAACGGGACCAGTTTTCAGCTGATTCTGACAAGCGGAGAAGAAATAATAAATTCGTGATCATGCTTTTTAATATTGTTACGTGACGATACTGTGCAACTTTTTTTTACAGCGAAAATATTTCAGGATTCCTGAAACTCGTAGAAATTTCGATATTGAATATAAATAACTAACGATTGCTGCGTTGAAATGAATTAATTGAAACTTTTTTTTTTTTAAATTACTTGTTTTTTCAACTACTATAATTTTATTCTTAGGTCCTCAGACTCTTTTGAAATTGAACGGCTACTGTGTGAACCGCACGGAATATTTTGATGAACAATTTTTGTCGAGAGTTTATTCGTCAGAAGAAACGACGTATGTCTCATTTGGACACAAAGTCTATGATAAAAAATATGCTGTGCAATTTTTCTGTTATCATACGATGTGTAGAAATTGTTTTTGCACTAATTATCAAATTCTATAATGATTGAAATGAGATCATTGAGAATTTACGAAGCTTAGGATAACGGGTTTATTTTTCTGCTGTATGATACTTGGTTAATTTCCATATAAGTACATCACCAATTACCGATGTTCAGTAAATTGAAACGACCGTGAAAAACCTGAACAATTAGTCACCTCGGATACTTTTCTTTTATTATTCTGAAAAAACCCAAGTTATAATTCATAAGTTAATTAAAACAAGATTGAATTTACATTTTTCCATTTGTCAAACGATAAGTGTTTGCTCAAGCTGATAAATCTAATTTATTATCCACAGTTGCGACTTAACTCGGCCCTTGAAAAGAACCGTGCAAATTATGAACCAATCAGCTTGAAATACGAATTGGTTAATTACTCGAACGAGACTCTGCATAGATCACGGACCGCGTGGCGTTTCTCACAAGTAACTTGAATAAAAAATAAGAAACAAAAAGATCGAGCTTCTCGATAAGCCCACAAGTTTTACGAAGAGTGTCTCTGGAGGTAGAGACCGAGAAATAAGGAATTGCAGATATGTGTAAACAGAGTTTTTAGCCGTGCAGCAGGTTTCAAGACATCTGGAAGACCCGAGTAGCTCATTGTAATTATTTGCCCACCTTCCGTTTTAATTAAACTAGAGTAATTGCACGTACGGTATACACGACGGTAATTAATTTAATTAAGTGCGCGGAGTGTATGCATACCTACATGTACACGTAGTTTCTCGGGTAAATTAGACACGGTGATCTTTGTTGCACGTCGAGTGCACGTTGATATATAGTATATAATATTAAAATCTAGAACGTCCATATTGGACTCCGCATTGCGGAGGCAACAGCTGCCTAATTATCCGCCTGCAAACCGTTACAGAAAAAGATAAATATAACGTGCAGCACATGGACGGTGTGTTAATTTCAGAGATTGAAATTCTCCTCGAGTTTGTCCAGCCCATCGATTACCGATCGAATAAACTCTAAATTACATCTCGAGTTTCTTTCATTCCATTTATAAAATGCGAGACGGGAGATTGCCGTAATTAGATTTCAACATGATATGCACCTTGCGCCAAGGCCTGGCTCGCAATTGCATCGCAACGCAAGCAGAGCCAGCTGAGCATTAGGTGAAGCCTAATTTGGTAACGTTTGATCCGAAGTTGCATCGATCGTTGCGGCAAAGAGGCACGTGGGGCAATTTTGTGCAAAACCAGTTGCATGAGGTCGGGACGTAAATGAAAAAGGTCCGGGAGTTGGACGAGGAAGAAAAACGATAAGGCGGATACGTTGAAAACACGATAGCTTTAACTTGAACAATGCTCAGTACACAATAATTGAGACTAAGTAGAGTTTCTTTACTTGTATATATATGTATATATATATATATATATATGTAGGTAGGTGTGTATAACATGCGAGTGATGCGCGATTCTTGCTATTGCAGCTCACGCGGAGGTATGAAGAAGAAATTTAATAACAATTTTTCAAATCAACGTATCGCGTGATGTACGTGACGTCGATATTTTTAAAAACGAAAGTGAAGAGAGAAAAAATAAAACAACAAAATTATGATAAGAAAAGGAATGAAAATATGATGGTAAAAATAAATTAATGCAAAAATACACTGAGAAGTCACAGTTGTAAAAACTTAATTAATTACATATCAACTGACAAAGGTGGAGCTTTGGCTGGCTTAATGTTTTTAATCAATACATATACGAATTATATATATGATTTTAATTTATTAGACACCCGGACGAATAAGATATGGATATGTTACTACATCTGGATAATTTTTCTGACGCATTATAAATAATAACAGCCGAATCCAGATCATGACTCTTGGGTTATTAATTTTTGTATCGCAAATTTTTTCCTCTAAATTGTAAAATATATGTATATTAGTGATCAGGGTACAGCCAATCGCCGCCACAAACTTGTCGAAAGACTAGAATGATTAAGAATAATTGTAAAATGTAAAATTATCTCATAAAATTACGGATCTAAGAGCTGAATAATAAGAATAACATGAAAACTTTATATTTTTGTGTTTTTGATTGGCGATATTATATATTTACAGGTTTTTGTTTTGTTTTTTTTTTCTTTTTTCTTTTTGCTTTGCTTTTGCAGTTCCTTGTTTTGTGTTATTTTTTGTTTTTGTTATTTTCAATCTTTATAAGAATACTTTGCATGCGATGCCAGATGAGCTCACAGCGAAGAATAAATTATACGTGACATTCTACAAAGTGGAATAACGTAGATTAGAATACTTCATACTATCACTTGCAATTGCACTCTGGCATAATAATGTCTCATAATTTGATGATTATTTGACATAAAAAAAAAAAAAAAAAAAAACTCATCGACGTAAACATGTATATCGATTAAATGGCGACTACATCACCAGAAGGACTACTTAACTTTTATCATATACTGTAGTGTATAACATACTTATAATATAATACTAAAAACAGAATACTCATATTTTGTCAAGCTCTCTAGCATAAAAACATCCTCAAATCCACAGAAAACTCTATAAACAGGCAGCCTTTTTCTTCCTTCCCTAAATACGTCTCACGCCATATTTATTAATTATTAATTATCACTATAACACACGAAAAATATTCCCTCCTTAAGTACAGTGACTTTTGATTCTTGGAATGATATTTTAATATCAACGTTTAAAAAAAAAAAAAAAAATAATAAAAAATCAAAAAGAATAACAAAAATCACGACTTTCTCACTACGTTCGTCGTAACGAATTTTAGATGCTTCACGGGTGCTTTTGGGTATCAAATTAAATATATATGAGCAAGTATAACGGTTCGAAAAAAGACAGCAGTGTAATTGCGGACACTAGTCCAATGGCAAGGTGAAAATTTTCAAGAGAACACGTGGCGAAAAATAGCATCGAAGTATGATATGTATAAACGAGGTGAAAATCAGAAGAAAAAAAGAGGACGAGAGTGACCGACGTTTCATCGCTCTTCCAAAAGCTTCCGTCACCCCGAATAGACCGATTGATCGTCATAAAAAAGAAAAACAACGGTAAAACCACTCGTCTCGAATCCGTTGAACCTCAAGACTCTCTTCCGAACGCTCGCAAAGAAACGGTACGAAGATTCAAACAAAATTCACTTCCAATAACACCGGACGCGTTCGCGAAGAGAGCGGAGGCACGGACTAACGAGTCGCATGCAGAACCAAAGGTGCAACTTCGTCCGGATCAACCCCTGGAAGTCGGCCTGTCGTTTCAGTCGGTGCACTCGGAGGCGAAGCTTTCCAAGTCGACGTAGTGTCCGTTCATGTTGTCCTCCAGGAGCTGCGCCAGGTCCCTTCGGAGGACCTGGAACTCGGGTCTTCGGTCCGGATCCGCCTGCCAGCACCTCGATATCACCCTGAAGAGTTCGCTTCGGCAGTGCGAAGGCCGCTCTAGGCGATATCCGCTCTGCACGTTCCGCATCACTTCTCTCGCCGTCATATCAGGATACGGCGTAGAACCTGAAATATTTGAAAATCAGGGATTCGATTCAGCCGCGAAAATTATCACCGATCGATACGTCGTGCTTAGATTTTTTTTTTTTTTTACACACGCTTCATTTTTCACGCCACGAAGTAATCGTCGTCCACATTTTGTCAATTTTAGAATAGAATAAAATAGAATAATTTTTATTATACTAGGATAGCGAACCCAAAGGTTATTATAACCAATGAAGCTGGAGAACAGAGAAAATCAAAAACTGAAAAATTAACTTGAATATAGATCCAGAATTACGAATAATTAGGTAGCAGTGAAATTTTATGGAGATTGTTTGATATTGGGAAATAAAAACCTCACCTTGTAATGTTTGTACCTATTATATTTATACCACGTCTGTTAATTTGATTGGCGTGTAGTTGTAAATCGACGAAATTAAAAAAGCAAAAGTATTTCTTTGGGGAAAAATTACTTCACCTAAAGTCACGATTTCCCACATCAGGATCCCGAAACTCCAGACGTCCGTTTTCGTGGTGAAAAGTGAATAGATAAGAGATTCCGGGGCCATCCATCTGATGGGAAGAGCGTTCCTGCCGTGTCTCGTTTCTATAATCTCACCGTCCTCGTTGGCAAATCTCGACATACCGAAGTCGGCTATTTTGCAGAGTTTGTTGTGATCCACCAGCACGTTTCTAGCGGCCAAATCCCTGTGGATAATCTGTGGAATAAATTGAAAAACGTTACGGTTAATTGCTCGTTATTTATGTTACATAATTAGGATGTCTGGGTATCGAATAATTTTTTGCACGGTAAATTTCCAGGTTTGAATACATATTATCGCTCCTCGAAGTTCCCCGCTTGCCGCAGATATTTTTTAACACTTTTTGCGTAATGGTTGGAATATCAATACGTCTATTTAACCTCTCGTGTTTGCTATTCTTGGACAGACTGAGAATGATATTTAATCTGCAATTCTGAGCCTTGAAGAACATTTTTGCAAAACGTGACGCAGACGGCGCGTGACTCTGTAAACCGCTCATTAGCGACCGAATATATTTACCTGCAATTATTGAATCAGAATACACAGACGTTCAGCGTAGAGTTATTAAACCACAATTTAAATCAGCTGGATATTTTACTCCGTTGTTGGTAAGCCTGGAATTCTTTTCAGTCTTACAAATTCCACGAAAACTTTGTACAAAATTGAGTGAATGTCGGTTGCGTAAAAATTTTTGCTTGTGTTCGTCGGATTCTGTCAAGTGCACAACGTCCAAGAATTAAAATCAATTCAGTTTCAAGCTTACCAAAAAAAATGTAAGATATCGATGCTTCGTTTCAATTCGCTTCAAAATGGTTAAAAATATGGTAGATTCTACAATTTTTCGCTCATTTTATTCAGAAGAATATTTTCTACACAGTCAACGAAGCGGATTTGATTTTTTTCCAGTAGTCAAGTTTCAATATTGGTGCTTTGTTGTATAAAAACAAAAAAGAAAAAAAAAGTTTACAAGTAAATTTTTTTTAAATAGTCGTCTGAACAAAATGAGTAATCGTAAAGTAAAATCCATCGAATCTGTTATATTTTTCCCAATTACATTGAAGCTATTTCAAATAAAGTATCGATGTCTAATTGCAGTAAGCGGCTTTTTACAATTCTAGTGTTTTCTATTCTTGTATTTTCAGACAAACTTTCGCAGCTTACGATTACAGTAATTTTATAAATAAAAAGCATGAGTTTTTTCAGACTAACAAGCCCGCTTAACCGACATATTTTAAGAATATCCCAAATTTCCTGGCATAAAATCGAAGCCACCGATCAATAATATCGACGCTGTGGCGACATGTTACATTATGCACGCAATCACAATGCTTCAAAGTAAGAAACCAACAAAGGTGACGCGAATCGATGATCCAGCGTCAGCTGAGACACAAATATCGCTAATCAACGCCGTTCGCAAAGCCATTCGTTATCGTTAACCGTCGGAGAACCGTGTATGTTGCGGGGGCGTCAAGTGCAGGCGGTGAAACCTGTAGATGAATTTTTTCCCACCGGCGCCGATTACTTTTATTATACCTGCAGGGAGCGGCGAAGGTGCAACAAGCGCAACGCGAACTTTGGCATTGACGTATTTTGTTGCTGGGTTTGATCAATCGCGTGCAATTGACGCGATCCGAACGAGTATTAACTATCAACCGCTTATTTATACACGTTCTCCAAAGAGCCGAGAACTTGAAACGAGTATAATTACGTCTTTGAGGATGACCGTACGATCCGGCTTAGTTGTTTGTCTACTCGAAACTACTATTATATTCATGATTTTCATGGAAATGCTAATTGTACAGGTGGATAAGAAGAACGATCGCTCTTCCGAAAGCAAACCTGTATGATTCTCCGGCTGCGAAACGGCGAATTGGCGTTATGTCGGAAAACGTGTTAAACGATTACAACAGATTTAGTTAGTTGATAATTCGGGTTTCAACTCGGTTTTTTCTGAACTTAAAATATTCTTGGAAGCTTGTCGAACCGCACGTTTGAGGATAAAAATTTGGATATTCATTTTTCTCAAGCTCATTTGCCATGCTCGCGACCTTCACGTCCCTAAAAGGCCGACTGACACATATTTCAAATCCTACAAGGTGACAAATATTTGAAGCAAATATTTTCCCAACTCGAAGGTCCTTGAACGAAATTTGTTCCGCAATAGCAAACCTCTCGGGGCTTTTTTACTCTTTCCATCTTTCTTTATACATTTCTACGGTCACCGTTTTACAACTCGAGCTTACAAGTATAATACACGAGCCAACAATCGAGCGCAAGTATTCAAGACCCATTTTCAAGAGCTCATTCATGCAGTGCGGAGGAAGAATAACGGTGACGAATTTTTTACGAGAAACATTTACACTCTTCATATTTCGAACACACTGCAAAGGTAACCCAGATAAACGTTTCGGGTTATACAAGTTGTTCCTTTTGAGCTCGAGTCGTGCTGACCCAGTGACACTTTGTAAAGAGACTCGCGGAGGCGATAAAAGAAACCAACGCTCAGCGATTTCACCTCTTATTTTTCTCTCGGAGCACGTCGAATGGTTGAAAATTTTGTGAGTTCAAGCTAGCTCACCTTCTTCGAAGCCAGGTACTCCATGCCCCTCGCAACGCAGTAGCCAAAGACGGTGAGATCTCGGGAAGTCAGAGCCGCGGAATCTTCGCTAAAATTGTAAAAGTCTTGTCTGGTCCGATGATCGCGAAGATAGGCGAGCAGTTTTCCGTACATAACGTACTCCAATATAAGGTAATGGGGTTCTGAAAATGAAAGAAAGAAAAACTTAATTTTTTATTTAAAATTGGCCCACGGTGTCGATGAGAGGTTGCAAAAACCTGATCGATCCGTTCAAACCGTCGTCCGTATTCCGAAACTCTGATATTCTTTTTATTTTTCCATCAGTCAATTACAGCTGTTCTTTCAACCAGCTGACGTGAATGCCTCGGTGATTAACTATACCGAGATTGGCAGGCGTCTTGTAACCAGTTCTTTTATCGTCGTATCGAAACCCACGTGCAACTGCAGTTTGAGCCGTGAACGTGACAAGCTATGACTAAACCGTTCGTAATACATGAAAAATGTCAACTGCAGCCACGCGTCGATGTTCGGCGATGAGGTCATTCAAGTGCAGCGTCTGATCGCCGGCTGCTTTATTATACGCGTGTATTTCGTACGGCAACGCTTAACTGCGGTTACTGAGAAAATTCGCAACAACGGGATAACAGCAAGAACAATGCGGTAATCGGTATAAACGCTTACATGTTTTGAATACAATTCGCGTTTAAACGTATTTTTTATACGTCTGTGTATAGAAGCGCTGATTTGCAAGCTCAATTCTGGGTGGGAAATTTGCATAATTAGATTGTTAGCCGGGAATCGAGTGAACGCTGACGACGGTATCACTGCACACAGCGTTTATCGCTCCAAGTGCATGTGATCCGGTTGATAATAAAAAGTGGCTCACGACTTGGTCGTAAACTCCACGCGCGAACCTGAGGTATTTTTTTTCCTTCTCTTTTTGCTTTGGCACTGTTCAACCGTAAAAATTATTTACAAGAAATAAATTTGAAAACACGAACATGAACCTATATTGGACGGTTCGTTTCACCATGGATAAAAATTTATTCGTCATAGGTATAGCATCGAACGAAATTTCGTGTATCGAGCAGATAAATTTATCTGATGGGTTAATAATATTCCAAGTTTTCTCTCTTTATGGATTAACATATCATACACACAGCATGCCGATGATCAAATAAACGACCCGCGATTTTCCAGGAACAATCAGGGGGCGGGTTTTATATCGACCTAACTTGTAAATTGGAATTAAGACTTTCGCATAAACGTGTTCACTGTAAATTTTTCTTTTCTACGTTTTGGCGTAGCGTCACAACGAAATTGGTTTCGTCCCAAAGGCTAGCGATGAAGGTCCGCGGTCTGGTTAGCGAAATATCAACCCGTCGATGCGGTAATGAATTATGGAATATTATCGACGTCCACGAAGCCGCGGCCTGATTTGCAACCTCATGGGAAAATATCGACTGCAGCAGCATACGTGCCTCTGTAATATTTTACGATAGGTAATAACTATAAACAATGGTGCATGCGTCGGTACGATTAGAAAATCACTCGAGCATGGAACCCTCCTGGGCTCCTGGAAATATTAAGGGCGTATTTATGGTGCTTTTAAGACTCGTATTATGGCCGAGCTTCCAGGGTAGGTGGACAGCCACCCACAGTACGCCCTGATTGTAACTTATGAGGGCACTTTTGTCGGGGCCTTAAGGCCTCCATAACTTTCGTATTGGGCGGCAAGGCCCGCCTAATAATTCGCGATTGTTAGCCGAGTCCCACCCGTTTCCTTTTTATCTCTCCATCGCTGTTTACTCTGCGTGCCGGGAGAGCTGGAGATACAAACGACTTGAGACCGCCGGTATAAGTACGCCATCGATCAGAATTAGACCGAAGATTCGTGCGGATAAATTTCGCAAATTTATTCAGCGCGATCGTATAGAAGTTGAAAAATCAATACTAGGGTGACGATTGGCCGGAGACAAGGCACGGATCGAAGCTTAACGATCGTACAACGAATTTGCGATAACAGTGACGCAACTGCAAGTCGGTTCATCGCGAAAGGCGGAGAAAAAGCGATCAAGTGAATTCTGAGAACGAGATGTTCGTTAGAGTAAAATATATTGTTTCCGCGTTGAGACGTGAAGTCAGCGATTCGGAGGTGGGGAAAAAATAAGGAAAAGCGAGAGAACCGTCAGCAGATACGACTAGAGGCGTCGAAGTTCTATTGCATCTGAAGATCCGCTTCAGCTGCGTTCGCGTGCCGATACGAATCGGAAAAAATTATCGAAACACCTTGAACGTCTCGTTCTTACGTCTCGGTATTCGAGTGGCGCATCCGATGAAGCTGACTTATTCAAAGCTCTCAGTCTGCAGGAGTTTCCTTCGGACGCGCGAAGCTTGTAGGTGGAACATTATAAATTTATATATTCACTCTCGGTTCAATGTTAAATAATAGCATTCAACGCCCACCGCGCGGTGCTTGTCGGGTATTGAGTGTGCGAAATGTCAGCCATCTTGAAATAATCGCTGTTTCAAAGAAACCGCTACTTCGACAAATTATTTCCCGACCGTCCGTTTGCCTTTTCCAAGTTTTCAGCTTTTCGTTTCTTCGCTGCGCTGTTTTGTTTTCTCATTTTTTGCAACACAACGCGGTATTAGATTTTAATAAAAAATCAAGATTCCAGACTCTGGAGATCACAGGTGCACCGGAAGTCAAAAAACGACGCTCGCTTACCGGGAAATAATGCCCGCGGGATAATGGCTATAAATTTACCAATCGTCTGAAATACGAGGCGCGAATAATCGAAATTTGTCACCGCTATCTGGATCTCCGTGAATGCGTACAATACAAAGCAGTATTCAATTATTCGATGGCGATTAAGGAAACCCCGCGGTGTGCAAACTGCAGCGGCAAGCCGATCTTGCAGACTCGATCTTCGAGGAAGAATAAAGGATCAAAAGATTACAATCGAACCGCCCGCGCCGGTTATCCTCTTCGGTTTCTATTTTATTACGGAAAAAAAACTGACCCTCGTAGATCATCCGAGTCAAAACCCGATTTCGAACGAAAAACCGCCCACCGTTTAGCGCAGGACAAGCTTGTTTAAATCTCGGGAGTGCCACTCGTTTGCAGCCATGGTCTTTTTTCATCTCTCTTTGTCTCTCTTGTTTCAAGTATTATATTTGCACATGACAATGAATTAGACCTCGTGCCGATTTCGGGACACGATAAAATACATTCCGTAATTAATGCCGAGATATGTGGGTCGCATCCGTAAACCGTGACCAGGAAACGGGCACTCTAGAATTTTTTTATCACGCGTTATCCGATTTTTACATCATTCGGAAAGTCTCGGTTTCACGATATGACGATGAATATGAATCTCAAATGTAATCTAGATCCTAGAAGTAATAGGGAATAAAACTTTTGCAATTTCTACAGCAATGCGGAATCTGAAGTGCGAAAATCGGTTTCAGAGCATCGAAAACTTCATCCAAATTCAAAGTGTATCGATTAAACAATGCGCGTATTTTGAATACCAGCCATAAATTTTTCTCCCTAGTCGCATTATTATATACATATATGAGGTGAAATATATTCGCAGAACCCTTTGTTGTCTGCAAAGTTTCAAGCACAGCTTTTAGGCTGGGACTATTTGACTGCGAGGGTCGAGAGAGTCTTATGACAATGGAGATCCTCGCCTCCCATGAACAATTAGATCACGAATTTGAAAGTATGATACGGTACATAATGGTAATCGAGTAAATTCACGTCGTACTTGATGTGTTGGCGTTTTTCCTTTCTTCGCTGCTTTTCTTTTTTTCTTTTTCCTTCTTTCTTGACGCATGGGCGAGGCCGTGTCGTAGACATGACCCTCAAATTAAATCGGGGCGAGAGTTTAAAATTGCAGTGCGTAACATGGCGTGTTCAATGCGTTCAGAGCGCGTTTCGATTCAATTGAGAATCACGTCTATACTCGAAGTTCTTCTTCTTCGCAGACAAACATGTTTTCGCTGGATAGAATTACGCGGCTAGTTCGAGATTCACGATGCAAGATTTATTAGCCCCGTCAGTTTTCTCGAGAGGGTCAAGTTGGCGCCGCGCGAATAATAAAAAAATAATATGCAATATTCCGACGCCGGTGTAATTAAAGAAATTAGTAAATCATAGTTGAATTATCTATCTGTTGACCTCTCGCTGCGATGATCTTCACTCATTGATATTCCAATCGCCGTGCGCAATCACCAATTACATAATAACGCGCCATTCTTTTCCTCTGTTTGTTCAAAATTGTTATGATTCATTTTACAGCGGTTGCAAATTCCGCTCTCAACTTACCAATAATCATGACGCTTGTCGACGTTTCACGTAACTTCGCGAACCTTTTTTTTTTCTAGAAATATGAGAATAAAAAATCGATTCGTCATAATTGCAAGACGAATTCGTTCGTCGTTTTAAAATACGAAATCGTGCACGCGAGTCTGACGTGATTACAATTACCTGCAAAATAAAAAAGCTACAGCGTTATTTCTTTTCGAAACTCGTTTTGCCGATGGCAAATCATTTCCACGACAACAACAATAATCCCGCGAATATCCCGGCTATGGCTCGCCTTTGACTTGTGAACAATGGTCTGTCGGACACGTCGCCATTGCATTAATTACGTACGGTAGATTATCTCCGGATGTTCTTACTCGGCACCAAGAAGATACATTATGAATTTCTCAGCTTGAGATGCAAATTAACAAGGATCGCTTCTGGTCGCAATTTCGAGAGAGGATTCGTAAAATAGAGAGAGATTCCTGATCGAGGAGGAGGATTGATACAAATCAATCGACACTCACCTTCCTCCGTGCAGCAGCCGAGGAGGGTGACGACGTTCGGATGATTGCCCAACTGCTGCATGATTTCGAGTTCCCGAACGAGGTCCTCCTTCTCCCTCGAGGACGCGCCTTCCTTGACGGTCTTAACGGCGACGAGCCGCGTCGTGCCCTGGTGACCGGTGAGGTCGTCGGCCTCGGCTTTCCATACCTGTAGGAGAAGGAAAACGATGCGAGTGCATTACGGAGGGAATATGGTACATCGGGAGCACACTTTGCATAATCACTTAACGACCACGGTCAGTGGATACCGCTGCAGGTAAGCCGAACGCCTGGCGTGCGAGTGCGAGGTAGAAATGCGCGAATGTGAGACTGGACGAGTCTCGGTAACGCGATGCCCTGATATTTCAATCAATAAATACCATGCACGCGGCTGAAGAAGTGTGTCGGTTCGGAACGAGCTCGGGGCACAGAACGATTCAATGCAACGAATCTCCTCTCGTTCTCTGACTCTCTCGGTTTTGCGCGGAGGTGATAATCCTCAATTTGCAACGCACGAGGCAAGGCCTGCGGATTGAATAGCCTCAGCAGGAAATTGCTCCGGACAATTCGACGCCGCGAAACGTAACGTGCTTTTCATCCTCGTTACAATAGTCCAAAGGCTCCGAGGCGCGCGGTGAGCGAGCGCGTATGTTACACGGGGTATAAAAAAAAAAAAAAACTTCGTTGTTTGCGATGTTGGCGCCGTAAATTTACCTGCCCGAAGTTTCCTTGACCTAGGACCGTCTGCAGCCGAAGTTTGTCTCGCGGGAATTCCCACCTGGATTCCTGGCTCGGAGGTGGAGGCGGTTTTTCTCCCTCGTGACACTGGAGGACCAATTAAATGATTAAAACACGTTTTTCTTCCTCATCGCGGTCGGGAGCGACTGCATCGGGAGTGAAATTTATTCACGCGTAATGGGACTGCTTTTAATAAAAACTCACCAGGTGCTGTATCCGAGGCAGTTTTGTTATCGCCTTTTCGATCGACGTCTTGAAGTCTCCCTTCTCCAGATTCAGACCGTCTTTCCTACAGCTTATCTCCGATGACGTATCCGACTCTTCCAGCATCTACGCAAGTCGATAAAAATCATCATCATATATTTCGTTACGACTCTTGTTCAACGACGTCTCAAAAATTACACCACGAACGAGGATCGTAGATACCTCGGGTAATATACTTGTATTCTCCTAACGGTACAAAAAAATTTTGCCTCGAGCTTACGATGCCGGGTTTGAGATTAACAGATGTGCCAGTCGCGCTCACAGTTTCAATTTTTTATTTTCATTTTATATCAAGCAGCAATTTAAGCTGTCCCGGATCAGAAAAAGGTAGGGTAAAAGAAAAATCCAATTTTCGCTGAACCAATTTTCGAGTCATCCCAAAATGTTGAGTCGCTGTTCGGTATTTTACGGGACGTATTAAAAAAGTACAAGACGCGTGCATGTTGCGCGGTGACTCGGTAACCTCGATGAATGGCACATGTGGCGATGACGTCAGAAGCGTTCATCGCCCACTTGGCATAATCCAGCTTAGGTATACAGTCACCTGCGTCCGACACGCGTTTCTCGTAGTAAAAAAGAAAAACTTGGGTTAACAACGAAGAGTTGATGAGTATTTGTCGTAACGACTCCCGGAGTTAAGCGAAGCCCGTTGGCACGTAACGAATCCGATGGTAAGGTACTCGTACCTTGGCTGAGCATAAATTAAATTCAACCGGAAAGGAGGAATTGAAGAAAGGGTAAACGGTGAAACAAAAGGTGTTCGGAGACAAAAAAGGAGAAAAGAATGATAAGAATACAGTAGATGTACACGTCGCTGAAACTAAGCGCGCAGTTTCGTTGTGTTTTGTTTGGCAACGAACGCGTCAACGGTCTTGTTGTTTCACTGAGAAAGTGACGCGAAATATTTAATTATAGAAACCGCATTGACGTATTACACACCTGTTATTGCCAAACGGCATGCCGAGTCTTGTTAGAATACCCCGTTACGAACAATCGACGTTAGACATTTTTCAAACGCGTTTTATACACCTGTTGCACAATCTGCGTCACGCTTTTATTGTTTGTGTAACGTACGTGCAGGTCTGATCATCGTAAACGAACGATCGTTGATTAAAACTAGCGCGGATAAACAGAACAACGAGCCATCGGGAATGATCGAAACGCCAAGAAGAAGAAGAAGAAGAAGAAGAAGAAGAAGAAGAAGAAGAAGAAGAAGAAGAAGAAGAAGAAGAAGACGAATTCCTGCTTCGTGAAGCGTTAAGGTATCTCCCCCCCCTTTCCGGCAACTCTCAGGATATGAAAAATCTATACATTTCCTACATTTCCGTGTGAGTGAAGTGAAGAAGAACGCGTTATACTCGTCAACCCAATTTTATACAGGTTTCAGGGGTGAATTGCATCGATCGTACGTCAGTGACTCGATGTGTTCACCGTCGTAAAACTGGTTCGGCAATAAATATCTTTACGACTTGTAAAACTTAAGTGGATAAAGCCAAGGAGTATGAATAATGGCGCATAACGCCTGTGTGTTTTTACCTTGCGATTTCTAATAATCAGTCTTCTTAAGATCAGTCCGACGCCAACGGCGATTGGAAAGACGACGAGGGTCGCCAGGATGTAGCTGACGACGGCCACCGTCTCCTGAGTGGCGACCGTGTCGCCTTCGGAGGCGAGGGACGTCCTGTTCACAGCAGGATCAAACGTCGAGGAATTGAACATGGGCACGGGGGTTTGATGGGTTTGCCACTGGTGTCGAGTTCGGTTTGTACCGACACCGGCACTCGCCAAGCCGCTTCCTCGGTTGGAGTACGAGGGTTCTCCGGGTTCGTGAGGTGCCGGCTGGTCTGCCCGGTGCCGGGTTGAATTGTCTGGCTTGTTCGACAAGGAATCAGGAAGTCGTTGGGCGCCGGGATTGCGGCCGGCCGGAGGAGGAGGATGCTCGTGAGCCTTACTTTTTGCCGTTTCCACGTCAGGTAGTGAACCTGCGGTTGCAGGCGAAGTCGCGGTAACCGAGCTCGGCCCTTTTTCATCTCGTTGTCCCTCTTGCCCGGCGACCGGAAGTATTACGGGCAGAGTTTCAATTCCGTGGGAGGACGACCTCGAGGCAGGAGAACTGGTTCCGTTGAAGATCGACGTTCCATTGTACAGGTGCATTATGGGCAGGACGTTGTCCTTGTCTCTCGACTTGTCCGATAAGTTCCTGCCTCTGACTTCCGGCGATCTCTCCACGCTCACGGTTCCTTGACCGTTCAAATTTCCCCCGGATCGAGAACCGTTCGGTTTTGTGACCGTCAACGACGGCGATCCGCCTTCACCTTCACCTTCGCCTTCCTCCGACGTTTGTACTTCTGGGTTCGGGATCGTCGTCACTTCGGGTCTTACCGTGTTCGGCGACCTGTACATCTGTTGGATCTCCGACGGGCTCAGATCCTCGGCAATCCCGAAGGGCCGATTCGCCTCACTGAGATTCGTCGTTCTGATAACTGGAACCTGCGTGACCGACTCCTCGACGGTGACCGCGTTCCCCTTTTTCTCCGCCGGCACATCTTCCGCCGACAGTATCCTCGGTGTAACCGAGAAAAGCGACGGTAGAATTGTACTTTGTACTGTTACAGTTTCTTTACCCGACGTCGCGGTCGGTTCGGGTCTCTGATCAATCGTTCCACCTCTCGCCTCCACTTGGGAAGCATCGTCACGAAGAACCTGGGCCCTATCACCGGGCTGCTCGCTAGCAACACCGTCATTAGAACTATTAGAATAACTACCACCGCTTATTGCACTTTTGGAAGAAGTCACCCTAACCTCGCTATAACCATTAGGCTTGTCACCACCGTTTCCTTTCGATCCGTCAAAGTTTTCCTCAACCCGCGTGAGGTTCCTAGATTCCGAAGGCTTCGTAGTGACATCCAAAAGCTGCATATCAGGAGCAGCGTTGTTATCCGTCACGGCCGAGTCTCTCCTCAGTGATTGTTCCACCAACATGTCTGGTGTCATTTGTCCCAAACTTTCCTCGAAATTACGTTTCCCATTTACGCTTTTGGGCCCCTCGTAACTTTGTGTAACATTACCCGTGGGTCGGTTGGAATGCAGTGACTCATTAGAGGTTTTCGACGTATCCGACCGAACCGCTGTCGACTTATCGGTCTCTTCACTATGCGCAAACTGTATCGAATCCGGCTCACCTTCCTCGTTCCTCAGCGGCGGTGGCCGCCTGTGGTTTTTCGATCCTGGTTGATCCGCCCTAAAGTTATGCCTGCGAGGTTGGTTCCGGTGACGAGCGCCTTTGCCGATCGGCTCCTCACTGGGTCTCTGGTTCAACACTGCACTGGCCGATTTCAGCAGCATGCGCTGATCCACGTCCCGGGCGTTTATCTCATCACTAAACTCGGCGGAAACTGGTCCAACGGAACTCTGGTCCCTCTGACCGGCTTCCGAGTCCGGTATTCGAGGCTTGTTTACTTCGAGCGGCGTTCGAATCGAGGTTTCACCGCGGGATGCTGCGTCTGGGTCTGACCGGGGCCCGTGATCCCCACTGCGATCGCTGCTCTGCTCCCCCTCCAAAGTTGTAACTCCTTCAGCCGCTGAGCCGGCACTGAGATCGGACCGCGACCGCGTCGCCACTATACCGCTCGACGAGCCGTCGCTTATCTCGGCGGTCCCGAGTGGCGCGGGTCCCTGTTGCCGGTGCTGCTCGCCTTCCTCCTTGCTGCTTACCCCAGGTCCGGAGTAGTTGCGCAACAGTCGCGTCACGTTGGTTATCGTGTAAGCGTACACGTGTTGTTGCGCCGGCAGAGCGACAGGTGGAGAGCCCGCACCTGGAAGCGCCAGGTTTCCGCGATCCTCTCCGACCTTCGACGTCGAGGTTTCGCCGACGACTATCCTCAGGGTCGTGCTTCGCCTTGTTTCCGGGTGATCCGTCGTCGCGGTGGAAGCCATCCTCGGAGGTTCGTCGTCCTTGGGACTCGTCAGCGTCACTTTTTCCGAAGGATACCCCACCGCGTGCCCGTTTACCACGGACCCTGAATCCTCCTGGTACCCCGTCTCCCCCCCGCCACTCGACGTCGCGACCGAGGGACCGAGATTCCTCGTCTCGTTCGATATCTGGGTCGAGCCGTCTTCCCCGGCTGCATTCCCAGATGCGCCAGCCTCGTGGGATGCTGGGCCCCCTTTCCCTTGGACCGGCGTCTCGCCGAGCACCTGGTCAACCGACGATGCGTGAGCGGACGGGTCCGCGGGGCGCCCCTCGCCCTTGGCGACGGCGTCGCTTTCCGACGCGTTCCTCGTCTCCGGAGCCCCGATCACGTTCGAGACGATCGTCGGGTCGGCGGGCTTCGTCGGTGGTTTTCGGTAGTAGAGACTGCTGGCGCTTGGATTTCTGAAGGCGGGCACCTTCAGGTTCGGGATCTTGTTCCTCTCGATGGTCTGTTTCTCAATCGCGATGTTCATCTCCTCGTTAATGATTTCCTCCAGGGTGGGAACCGGGACCTGCGTCGTCGTCGTGCTGAGCCTCTTCCCGACGAAGCGTCTCCTCGAGTTCGAAACCGGGGAAACCGTCGGCGTAACTTCGACGGAGTTACTGCTCGTCGTATTCTGCGTTTCAGGACTGAGCTTTTGACCGAAGTACAAAAACTGCGTCATCTCTTCGATCGGCACGTTGCTTTCCACCGGTCTGAAGTGCTTGTACAGACTGTCGGACATCATCACTGTATTGTTGCTACTACTTTTTCGAGGATCAGGTTCGCTCCCGGACGCGATCTTAGCACCGCCGACCCTCTGCAGATGCTGGGAACCGTTTCTAGTCGTAGAAATATGCCCGCTCCTCGAAAAGCCAGACGATGCTTTGTGTCTGATTTCTGTTCCAACCGTCGTCCTGTCATCACGACCGAGATCCGTCGTCTCCGCGGTCTGTTTGCCGGATTCAGAATTCTTAGATGTCAGATTTCCACTACCCTCCATCAGGCTCGAATCCCTCTCGGCTTTTCTGACCGCAGTTCCGATTAACGGTTCCGATGCTTCTTCCTGGGCCCCAATCTCCACCTTGGATTCACCGGGCGCCGCGACGTAGACGCCGTGTCTGGTCTCCTGGCCCTCCAGGACGTCGGTCGCATCCTTTGGCACATCAGCGCGCAGCCGAGTCGCGCTCACGCCTCGCAGCTGATCGCCAGGACGCTGCGCCAAGGCTTGGCGACGTTTTGCAGCCAGGATATTTCGGAGCGCTTGTTCTCTCTTCGCTTTCGACGAGGGCAGCTCGGCGTGCAGCGACATTCTTCCGTGGCGGTGATGATCGGTAGACGCATCTGTAACACGATAAGAGAAACGAAAATTTAGAACTCATATCAACGTGGGAGGACTTGACGTGGGCGTTCCGCGGAAGACTAATTTCTACGACGTCGTGTATTAACCGCAAAACTGGTTATGGAAAGTTTCGTTCTCCGGGTGATCAACAGTCATTCTTGACATTTTGCACCTCGGATTTCGGTTAATTCAATATCAGGACCTATCGCAGTAACGGTAAATTTTGACGGTGCAAAGCGCCTAATAACGGCTTCCATGAAAAACGACCTGCAAGACTCGAGTCGTGGGGCACGATTATCCGGGGCAGTAGAGGTCCAATTAATTCGTACACGTAGAGTCCTTGATCGGCAGTTATCGGATGACAGATCTGAGAACGAGTGCGACAGTCTTGAGAGCCGAAGACGATATACCCGGGGTCAGAGATGAGTCCAGGGTTCGTCCCGGATCAATGTTTAGGGTTCGGTAGGCGTCATCCGATAATGTACCATGAATGTACCGTTAATTTTCTCAACGCGTTGTGTCCGTTCGTTTGTTTCGTTCGCTATCGCGTTACGCTCGAAGTGTTTCTCTCCGTGGTTACATTTGCTTTCTTTTTATTTAAAACGTTCCTTTTTCTTTCTTTTCTCATTCAAATCCTAACCGTCGAATCGACACAACGAGCATAGGTTCGGCTTGTTTCGTTAACTCATTCCCCTTTTGCTGCAAAATTTCTCCATGTAAACCTGCCAAATAATCGTCCTTTTCAAATTTCAATCAAACCCTGCAACGGAATTCATTGAGCAAATATGCGACTCCGTCTACCCACGCGCATTACAGTACACTGCCTTTGAAACCATGTTTTCGATCGGCGATTATCGTACACTCGCGTGGGTTTCGAGCCAGATGTGTGGCTAGTCCCACTTATTCTTAGTTCGTTCTATCTCTAGCCTTGTCACCAATAAAGCTTGTACCCACATGGAACAGTAGCAGCGGTGAGGTGTACTGGTTCAAATTTCAAATCCAACAGTACCGATGAAGTCAGATTCGTTTCCAGAGGTTACTGCACGTGAATGGTATGCAGCTTGTCTTAAAATAAAGAAAAAAAAGTACAGACGTGGAACGATTCTTGCTCGCATTGAGATCGCGATTTCGATTCCGGGATCGCTTCGCTTCGTTTTATATATTTAAACATTATTCAAGCTTTGCGTTGAGCCTGGTTACTCGATTACTCCGTATAGAACAGAACGTGCATCATGGATCACGAATCGTAGCGGGAATCAATCATCACCAATCACGGAACAGATCTTGGAGACGATTTTTATCTTACGTCCGTGCAGCACTCCGATCGATTACGAAAATGACTGGCCGAATATTTTTCTACTAACCGCAGAACGGCTGATGAAGAATCGCCTGATTTACATAACAGTATACGCTTCATGGTGACCGTCGTTAAAGATTTTTTACCATGGCCTCTTGGTGTTCTTTCACCGTGTTCGTACCTCAGGCATGATACAGTACGATTCGGATTATACACGCACTCCTTCCGCTCTTTATCTATCATCGTCATTTCGGGCGATTCATCGACGCCAACAGAGCTGAAGGCATCGCGAGATCAAGTTCAAGGCAAATTTCTTCTTTGATCTAGTCTCTTTCATATACACCGGCCTGGAATGAATTGTCATTTCTAGACCATATCGAGTCACCGATCAAGACAACATTGTGGTGGTCGACGTACCAACAAACATATAGCCGAAGCCTCTGACATCATACCAGAAATTTTGGTCATCGTGTAGCAAGAATCGTACACGCATCTATACGTTACACGTAGATATACACATAGGCAAAGGAATGTCCGTGTCGAATACGGTTCGTAGTTCAAGACAATTGCAAGAATCGCTAACGCGGAAACTATGAAGCTGCACGAGTAGACGTCACCGGTAATTATAAAGCATCCGATAAGATCGATGACTTTTTCGCCGTTCCGATTGTACCCGAGGTATAATTATTGATACACATTGTGACTTGCCATACATTTATGACTGGTCAAGGTCAAAGCGGATCAAAAGTCAGCGGAGGTTTCATGTAACTGCGCAAAGAGGTGCCGTAGACACGTTTATTCGCCCTCTGTAGCCGTAACTCACTTGAGCTTTTGCTACGTTGCAAGATTCACCTCTTGCCGTAACTTAGGACTTTTTAAACAGTTACGAGAACCCTGCGGTACGCTTTACTCCGACTCTCACGTCGAGCCCTGCGTACCGGTCGAGGCACAATCTCAGGGCCGTCGCATCTCTACGAGAAAAGGTTATTTGTTCAACGATTTTACGAAGGTTAATGATTCTCAAGTTCGCACGACATGTTTTCACGAGTCGAGGAGATTTCGAGGAAATTTTGGCTCGCGTCTTTCAATTCCATATATCGAACCCTGGCGTTTACAAGTTTCAGAAAAACTGAAAAATGTGTTACACGAAAAATTCGGATAGAGATTGCGAGCTTTCAGGATTTGTAGTGGATCGTTTAAGAAGGGACGATCGAACAATTGTGAGAATAGGCACAGTCCTTTTCGAAAGGTCCTCTTTGCCGTCCCTGGGAACCTTTGAGACGTAGGAGAGTCTTGTGACCGTATATCATAGTCGCGTGACGGGTAACCATGTCCTTAGCACCTGAGTTGCCATTTCGCAGAAAATAAAGGGGAATGAAAACGTTGTCCAGCAACGGCACCGGGCGTGCGGCGTACTATAAGCGATAAGGTCTTCCACTAGTCGTCGGCATTTCTCCTAACGTAACCTAACCTAACCTAACCTGACCTGACCTGACAGAACCTAACCTGACCAAGAACCTCACCTTGGCCTCGCCGAATCGGGCTGAAAAATGATGCGGGTTGTTCATGGACCAAGGCGCACCTAACTCTCGTAGTTTCTCGTGTAAAACCGTCATCGAAACCCACAACCTTCAATTACTGTACCGGCTACCGGAGTCGGCCAGAAGCTTCGCCGAAGAAATCGAACGTCTCAAGTTCACCCGCAGCGAATGCGGGTCGCTTTTGCTTTTCTCTTATGTATATTGTATATACATATAAGCACGACCGTGCAACATCGTGCTCCACTTTTTCTCACCGATCAACTCGCGGCGCAGTTCTCGAGGGCTGTGATGCCTTCTTTGACCCCGACACAAGTCCGCTCCGGCAACGTGACCGTGTCCACAGGCCCACCGACCGGTGACGCTTATAATATTTCATGGCAACATGTGTATAAAGAAGGTCAAGCTCACTGCTCCTGTTCTTCCAGCAACAAATGTCGTGAAACTGCAACATGCCACTGCAGCTGAGAAAACAACCATTCCGACCAAATGCCTCATCTTTCCGATCTCGATGCAGGTACGACTTGTGCTACGGATACCAGAACATTCCCCAGTAGCTATACGTCATCCTGTGGATAGGTGTCGGTGTCGAAAAGCTCTTTATAGGGTTGTAAATAACCGAAAATTATTTATACATATTGTAAAAAGTGTTTTCGAAACTGTGCAATATGAATTTCATTAGTTTTCGAAGAGTAATAACGCTTAACTTTTTTCTCATCTGCAATTTCCTTCGCCATTCATAATTTAAGGAACGTATCTCTGGTGCAGAACAGGTAATTTATCTTTTCCGTTATTCGTCGAGAGCCATATTATTCGATATCGGGAATCAGATATTTCGATACTCGATCCCCACTATTCTCGGCAATCGTCCGAGGAATTGGAAAAAGCTTGCAATATTTCATTTCGTGTTAGACAACGACATGCACCGCGGGGATAGATAATCTTTGAGCTTGAGGGTAAGAAACGTAGCACGTCAAGGTATAAGGTACATACCATATACATACACATATATATATATATATATATGCCCTGAGCTACTGAATAAATGAATATTATCCTGCACCAGCGGCAGGAGGTTTATACTGCTACAGTTTCGCGTCCTGTATAATATTCAGTAAGAAGAGTAGAGCCGGAGTACCTCTTCGGATAGCCGATGGGCAAAAGAAGCGATAACCCGAGGGTTATTTTCTATCTATGAATATGATCTGACGGTTTAAGTCGAGTCGGTCTTCGGCCAGCTCCTCAAGATCCAGATATCGCTGGACGATCGGAAACGACAACGGCTCAATATCGTTTTGCGATGGGATAAAAAAAAAAAAAAAAAACCAAACATCCGGAAAAATGTTAAAACTCACTCATAGACCAAAGTAACGTATCGGTACTGGTAGTGGCATTGAACCTTCTCGACGACACTGATGGATGCCGTGCGAGGGGAAACTGGTCGAACACGTTTCAGTGATGAAAGTACACATGTGCATGTGCGTAGTTTATACCTTCGGCTTATGGGTACAACTAGTCGTTGCGGGTAATAGTAGCTCTGCCGCACTCGGAGAACTAATTAAAAGATTCCGGTTTAAATCATATTTATACCCACATGAGAATAGACGTACGTTTACATGCCAGCACGAGAGTTTCGATGACATGCAGAAAATGACATGCGATATGCATAAATATTTCAAGCGCATGTATTGCAGTTGCGGCGATCAAGAATGGAACTCGGTCGTTTCGCCGTACGAGTTGGGAACAACTAATTTCGACGGTAAAATTAGTTCAGCGTTGGTCAAACTGTGTTGGTACAATAAATCCGCGGCTATGTCAGAGAGGCGATTGTTCGGTCAGCCGTAAATCGGACTTTGGACCCACTCGGCATGGTTCGTAGACAAAACTTAAGCCTCTTTTGACCGCTGGCGTTACGTACAAACACACCGACGGCTTATGTAAGCAAGATGCGATCACCCGTTCCGCCAATTTGACGCAATCAAGGTCTTCTTCCCGTAACTAATCTAAATAATATCTTGAAAAAATGCAAATTGCACCGATTCCCAGGCGAAGATATCCCCGGCCGAGGTCTGTTTATGCCGCAGTTACACGCTTCTTCGAAGTTTCCTGCACGCGTCCCAGAGGCGATGCAGCGAGTGCAGGCGAAGATGGTAGGTCGAATAATAACGCGTTCGAGAAGTCGCGGACAAAGGCGAATACATGCGAGGTGCAATTTGAGCAAAGAATTCGAAAATTTTGTATCCCCGTTCGCATCGCGTGACCGTGAAAATTGAATCGTTATATCGATTTAATGCACGACGGAAATACTCGCCTCGAGGAAAATAATACAAATGAAATACGCGTCTGCCGGGTTATTACATTGCCGCACTCACGTGAGTTTCGTTCCAGAACGTTTAATTCCATTCGCTATAGGTCTATATGCATATAATACGTGTTACACGTGTATCGCGTAAAGCCAATGACTTAATTTTTAACAGGTGACAAGTTAATTGCGCCATTGTTTAGCGCACGGTTCAATTTACGTTAGACCCTGACACGCGTGGAGTGTTTGGTATATTACAATAGCAGCATATGTCGACGGAAAAAAGTTCCTGCGTATCCCCGGCAGCAGCAGCCACTTGCGAATTCAGTTCCGCTGGGTTTTCCAAGAGAACAAGAGGTGAGTATTTCATTGATCGGTCGGTCGAACCTTCCGGCTCGGTTTCGATCATCGGTTCGGTTCGATGATCCGATCGCGATCAAAACGGGACGAAGGAAAGAATTGCCGAAGGCCGCCGACTCGAAGCCTTTGAGAATTTACTCTCGACCGAGCCATGTTTGAAATCGAGTTATGAATTCGTAACGCATCTCGCCAGTCGAGGGCTCGGAACTGTTGCAGTTCCCAACTAAGCGGAGCGTGTGGTAGTTTTAAATAATGCGAAGCTCCGGCGCATCGCGAGCTGGAGAACAGTCAACGAACGAGGGAGCACGCGTTATGCGGGTCTCCCATGGAGCGTACATCCGTTTCCGGTGCAATGGTAGCGCCGCCGGGCAGAGGACACTCCGGTCATCGCGCACGGAGAACCTCGCGTTTATACTTATGTAACGGACGAAACGTTAGGAACCTGGTGCACGTCGAGCCTCGCGCGATTCCCGTTTGCTTTCGACGAGATCGGACTGTGAGAGCTGAGAAAAAGAAAAGGAAAACCCTCTTCGCCAAAAGCAATTTCGTCTGTTCTCATTCGAGCACCTTTGCGACAGGAAAAATTAGCCGATTTGTTATTCAGTTTATTATATCACGGCGTGACATCAGAACGGACGTCCTCGTTCCCAATGGGGTAGAGGATACATGTTGTTCCTGTAAACGTTGCATAACAGATGATTAAACGTGTGTGCATGGTGAGAGAAGCGGATAGTAAAACGACCAGCGACGTTCGCCGAATTGACTTTTGTTATTCTGTTCGGGTGTCGCAATATCCACTCAGTATTATCGTTCGCGTTTGCTAATAGCAACGAGGTTAAACGGCTTGTATGCATATGCATATACATACATATGACTATACTTCTACGAACGATTATTGTCACGTGATGCGAAAATTGGTTATTATAGTGAGGAAATTGCGCGAACGCCATTACGGTTTTAAACGACGTATTATATTACGTGGTCGATTGGCATAACGCGTACGCGGAAAAACAGACGGCACCGCCCCGTTTTCGAATAGCGATAAAGTTCCGCATCTGGTGCCGAAGCTCTGAATCGTCTCGTCTGCAATCGACGCAGTTAGTTAGGTTGCCAGGTGATTACATCGACCCCAAAGGCTGTTATGTAAAGCTTTTCCTGAATCGTACAATAGCGGCTGGGAGATCCATTAAATCGTATGCAAATGCGAAATGGAACAATGGAGAACTAGGAATACCTAGCTGAATGGATCGCATCGCCGGGCGGTTCTTCTGTCGTTAGTGTGTTATGGGCTCAGCGTTCGTTTCCTACATGTCGCAAGTAGCAGCATCAGCCTTTGTGATTCCCTGTCCAACGGCAGAAGCGTCAGGTATTCCTTCCTTTCTCTCTTTCTCTCGCGTCTCGACGGACGTTTACACGCTCAAAACTCTAACACGCGGCCAAAACGAACACCGAGTATATGCGTATTTACGATCCGGTCAAGCCGTGACCTTTCAGCCGCGTCGGCACAACATTGCCGCACGAAATTTGCACCGATCATATATTTTAGACCGGGAGGGGCTGCGGCTAATTAGTTACATTGTAATTACCCATCCTCGGAGCCGCGAGAGCCGGTGACGCAATTTAAAAAATGAAACGGAAATCCCGCTCCGCCGCCGGCAGCGAGACCTAAAACTAACCTCGAGGCTAGTTCCCATGTTTCACGATCAAGATCAAGATCATTGACTCGCGGTGAACTCGGCGGAATCTTCACGGAATCATCACGTGCAAATAATTCCGCGGCATTGCCGTAGGTACCAACCTACCTACCTACGACTAGCCGGCTAGCTTTAAGCGGCCGCCTTTGTGCACCCCGGGTATCGGAGTCATCGGCGACCCTCATTGCTGGAAATGTCAACTCGCGGTCTGTGTACAATTAGAATTACTTGACAGGTCGTGGCGAGGGAATCGCAGTACCTCGGATTCTCTTCCGCCTGCGGTTCCACCTCTGCGGATTCGCAACTTTCAATCCTTATAATTCCAGGTACCCGTACGAACCGTCGACTTTGAACGATCGCGAGCAGCAACGTGCGAAACTTGAAACTGCGAACGGAGTGGACGAAATCTGGGAAAAAATTTGCAACGCGGAAGCGATCTAATAGCTATTATTTTCCGAAACGTGTCTTCAATTAGGGTTACTCGACAAGCATTGACGGAATCGATCCCACCTTGTACGCATAGGTACAAAGGCTTTCGCATCGAACGGTCGTCGCTGCGATAAAAATGGACCATCGACGGTGATTCGATGCCGTTGGAATCCATGCGGAATCATTACGGGCAAAATCCCCGAAAAATCCGCGGCCCCGGTCTTTGTAGTTATTGCGCACCTACGGAGATCAAGGTGAGCTCGCGGCATCTCCGCTGCAAATATCATCGCAAATGGTGTTCAATTAGGTTCACTGACAGGCAGCAAAGAGCCGCGTTCCCGCCTACCGCCTGTCATTACACAATATGTACTGTGTCTTACTCCGGCACTATGCCCACCCCCTCCCTCAATATCAATACCCAGCAATGCCCGAGCACTGAACGTTGAACTGCATTATAGACGTGAGCACGCCGGTCTTCCGCCTCTTTGTTGCTCGTGCGAGCTAATGAGCTTCGGAGCTCGGCTCGTCGACGTCTGACTCGATTATTGGTTATTGATTTACGCGGCGCTCCTCCGAGGATCGCTTTTCATCTCGAGTAGGAGCACTCCTGATTGTAAATTGTAATAAAGCTCATAATGGGCCTAATTATAGAACGGCTAATGAGAAACCGTGTTCTATGCCACGGCGCAGGTACTCCATTCCTCTGTACAAGTCAAAACTATTCGCATAGCTTAACGGAGACGCGCCGCGTTGATTTATCCGAACCAGTTTGCCGCCCTGCTCGTACCAGCAACGATCAGCTTTATCGCTGTAGTAGGTACAATTTTTTTTTTTTATACCACAGTACGGCCTCCTTGTTTCGTTTTGCGTTCCATTCGTCTTCGCTCCAGACTGACCGGCGTATTTCGTCCGTCTATCAATTAATTACTTGATCTCATATCGCTGTTCGCGTTCTGCCTGCTCATGTACGATACTTTTCTTTTCATTTTTTATTTTCTTTGCTCAGTTTTTATCTATGCGAGATGCTTTTTCTCCTTATATCGCACACGACGTACGGCGGCGCGGTTACTTTGGTATTTGTTAAAATAATGACCAACGCTTGTGCAAACGTGTGGATCGAAGTATACTTGTTTTAATTACCGGGATATGATTATCTCGGTAAATAGACAGGCGCAAGATGAGCCTTACTTATTATCTCGATTGTTTCTTAGTAATTCGCGATGCCTGATCACATCGCAAAGCTTTTACGGATAGAGCAGTACACCATCCTTATTCATCCATCATCGGCGATTTCAGGGACGATTCTAAGCGGTACGTATGAAAACAATGCCCGTATAATACCCGTGATGTCCGCGAGTTATCGGTGTCAATGATTTCAATTTTTAACCCGCCACGCGATGCATCACTCGCTGCAGAGATATTAGCAATCGACCTTTACCGATGGTCACCTCATCCATTAGACACATTTGTCATTCAAATCCTGAAGCATTTGAGATGCAAATGCTTCGTCCTCAGTGTCAGCCATAATTTCTTCAATTTCACTTTGTTGAGAAGATGCGAACTTATAATTACCGCAGCACAGGTTTTATAGACGGTTCGCTTCGTGTTTCTCTATTGTGCGAAAGTATTTGTTCATTTGCTATTATTTTTTTGTTTTTCAAACGTTTTGTTGCGTTTTGCTTATTGCCTCAAGGGACAAGCGTCCGTTCGTTCGAACAATAGAACAACATGCTAATGATTCGCATGACGCTAATTACTATTCGCAAAGCGTCTCGTATCTCTGGTCGTTCATCCGACATAGTACAAAGACTCGGAGGAATACGAAAATCGATACAACGTGCGGGTTGACCGGGCGTCGTGATCGTGACAAGGCTAGAGCCGGCATATCGAACGCCGTTGTATCAACGATCACGAAAGAGTCCATTGTATGACTCGACGTCGGGTCATAGCTCTGCATTTAGGCCTTGAATTTCGTTGGCAAACTATCGATGCGATAAAATGATGCCATTGTCACAACTCCGCGTTTCATGGGCCCCATGGGGGATCGGTAAAGGAACAATCAAAGATAGTTCGAACCGTTGAGTCGAATCACCTTTTCGAAGATGGTAACGAAACGTACGAACAGCTCGTGATAACCATAAATGGAAGTGATTTAAGGTGAATCGCAACTCCATGCTGCAAATTAGGTACCTGTACTCAATGTCTGATACATCGCATTTGCAGGTGCGATAAAAAGCTTCTCAAGATTGAGTTTACTTTCGATAATTCACTCTCGCAACGGTACCACTTGCACTTGTATAATCAAGATACTCCGGGTTTCCTTGTATTTAACAGGACAGTCACGTGAACACAATTCTCACGCATGATGGGGTGGACCGTCTCGAATGCGTCTGCCGGTGCATTTCTGCGGCAAGTCACGATTCGCGAGTGTCGTGGATCCATAGGTAGAACGCGATCGTGTATATATAATGTAATATATATATATATGTATAAATATGCGAGCGTCGTGAATTTCGTTGGTGCGGAAGTTCTAATTATAATATTCTGTGATGAAAATTAATGATTTACGAGGCATCGTCGTACCGCTCGGTTCGCCTTCGGGCAAGTCAGGTTCACGTCGGTTATTCCTTGATCTCGTGACGCTTGCCTCGGGCGATTTAGCACGCGGGTATTCGCAACGCGTTACGCAACCGATCGCTTCGCCAGCTGGTAATGCTTCGACTACCTGCCTTGATTTCATCGGATGCGAGTTGCGTTTTGTTTAAGAATCCACGCAATGAACAGATGTTAATGCAGGTGCGGACGAACCGCATTTTTTTCGAGTGATCTCCGCTCTTCAGAGGCCAGCCTCAAGACAGCCTTGTTCGCGTGCTTAACCTCCTTCAAGGCTTAGACGTTTCGAGATACCAGAGCTGAAAACCATGCGAGAACACCGAGAGTGACCGACCGCAAACTTGGCAAAGTCGCAACCGTGTAACCGTTTAACTGCTCGTTTTTAAGCCTTGCTGAGCGATGTGGCTGGGCATCATGGAAACCTAATGTCGTCACGATCAGCTGCGCTGAAAAACACCTTTCACGGATTTCTTCGTCCGGTTGTACGGATGAGATACACCGGGGATCCAATCTTCTTTGCTTATCTTTCAGGAAACAATTTTGGAGCAGTTATGACAAGAATGCTCGGACTCTTATACCATCCCGCGACTGTGATTTCTGGTTTGGAGCGAACCTTGACCCTTGTCCATGCGTCGTAGAAGCGACACGTACGGCCGACCAAAACAAGAAATAGAGGTTTTACCGGTTGGCTTACACCAGAAGATACATTCGTCCAGGTATGATTTCAAGCATGTAGCCTCGTGAGCTTGGATATCGCAGAGAATTCTTTACTCTTTTTAAAGAAATAATTTCCTAGCGCAATAATCATTCCAAGACGTGTTCGCGCAGGTGACATAACAATTGTTTCTTCGAAACTAAACGTTTCTCTGAGTATATCTTTCCCGTCCAAGCTTCAATTCGTGTATTCACAATTTTCCATTACACGTATACCGTATCGAACTAAAATCATTAGCGAGACGCGTTGCCTGACTGCAAACGATTGCCTGTAAGAGCGTGGGTCTGATGAACGGTAGAGTTACGCAAGTGAAAATTTGAGCCTGGTGCCTGGGCGTCATCTGGTCTGAAAAAAGTCTCGTGTTAGTTGAATGCGTCCGAGTAAGCTAAGCAGCGAGAGGCTAATTAGCATGATTTCCTGAAAACGAAACCCCGTTAGTCGCGTGGTCCACGGTGAGTAGGGAGATCCACGTGGTATCTTTGAAGTACAATTCGGTATTGTGTTACCACCGACTTGACGAGTAGCTATTTCGTAACTCGTGTTATTGCTTATTCGAATATTTTAATTTCAACCACGATCGTTGTTGTCGCCTCTCTGGCCGGAACACATTCACAGGGCATAAGCGCGGGTCAAATAACATGGCGGATGCGGTGCAACGTATGAGAAAGCTAATAAATTCCAAAAGCTCCCGAAATTTGTATTCCACTCGGCGATGGCTGTAAACCGGGAATTCTTTCAAAGGTAACCGCGCCGCTCGCGGGTACTTGAGAGGTTCTTATGCAACGAAAAACAAAGAGTCAAATAACGTAAAACAAATATAGTTGTGTCGTCGATGTCACAACAGCGCGAGGTAACGTTCGTGAAGTAGCGACAACCAGATCCTCGAAAGCTGCACCGGAGCTGTTTCACACAACCGTGAAACAACTTCCTCTTTCAATCGTTTGTTCTTACTCATGTAACAGACTGAACTAGCAGTTTCGTTTCATCAAGTTTAAACACCTCGGCGTTTGTACGCAATGGCGAGATCTCGGTATCAACGCTGTTGAATAATCGTCCGAACAATTTGCGGATTTAAACGTGACACGGATAACAGAGTTTTGATTCAATGCACGCTCAGCCAAACCGCGATTAAAACGAAGGAAAAAGTACAATCTACGTAAATCGATAAAATCCACGAGACTAATTCGAAGGAGTTTTTCTAGTGGCACGATATTCAATTTTCTCAAGGCGTGTAACACGCCTGCTGAAGTAATATACTTGCGCAACGATTTCACAGTTAATTGTTAGCAATGCGCTTGACGTTTAGGTGCTTGTAAAGTCAGCGGCTCGGTTGATCTTGAAGCGTACATAAGAATTTCATTTTGAAATTCTTACGTACAAAACCGAAACCGTTATACCTACATGATCGTCGCACATCGTCCTGGTTATACGCGTGTTTACCCAAGCGTTGAAATAGCAGGTAACGAGCACACCGAGTTCCGAGTAAATGGCTAAATAGGGCGTCAAACTTTGCCGAATATTTTTGGTGGCAAACTAGCCTAGAAGATGAGGCCAAAGGAAGCAGATCGAGGCGGATATCGAGCCGATCGTAACAGAGGCGACTTCCTCGGCAAGCTTGTCGTAAATCATTGATTTCTATCGTATCCGAAGCCTCCTTAACTAAACGGATGCTACCGTCGATTTGAGTTACAGCTTCCATTTCCCGATCCTGACCGCTGATCGGCGAACAACAATTGCTAACATCTGAAAGACGCGCGCTCTGTTCATGCGGTGCGAATCTTCTCGCCAAGCCACCCACGCGGCAATGCGGTTGGTTCTGCATGCATATTCCGATGCGTGCATGGGCGGCAGTCCGATTCCAGACACAGCTCGAAGCGACGAGAGAACGGAGAGAAAGAGAGAAAGAGAGAAAGAGAATAAAATAGGGAGACGACAAAGTCTTGGCGTGTACTCGGCGTTATACGACGAATGAGCTGCGAATGCATTGTCGGTATATGCCTACCATACAGAAGAAACGGAGAACGGCGATCAATTAATACATGCGAATCGAGCTGGCTTGTTCGCCTTCCCTTTCTAAGCTCACCCCCCCGATTGTTTATACCTCAAGCACCGCGGTTAGGGTTCCAGCTGCAGTCGAGGTTCGCCGCGTGTATAAACTCGCTAGGAATCTGCGAATTCCTCTCAAGCTTGGATACGCCAGCAGCGGTAAACTTGCTTCCATGAACAAGTCGATAACTCCCGAACCCTTCCCTCGGTCCGCCTTCCTTCACAAAGGTACCAACTGCGAAGCTTCGCACGGGTTTCGAGATGCGAACCGACCGCGGGACTTTACTGCGGCTGATCCGCCGATCCTGCGGCTCGGAGCTTTTGGCAACTCGTCCTTCGGCTCCAATTTCAAGGTGCCGCTGTTGCGCCGGGGGCGTGAAAAATTAGAGGCTGAACGAGCGTCTCGTAGATCTTGAACTCGGCCCACGTTACCTTCGGTGACAAGGCGCACCTGACCAGGACGACGCGTTGTACCTTATAACCCGTACCGGGACGCTACGAGGGAACTACCAGAGAAAATCGGCGCGCGTTGGCGTATTAAATGGCCTCCGGAGTAGAGTATGTCCAGAATTAAAAGCTCCGGTACAAAGGGAGCATAATGCAACAATGCCATTCCTGAAGACTCTCGCTCGAATCCTGGGCGGGTACCGAGGGTCTAATTTACAAGTCGTAGATCAGAACTCTCCGTCCAACTTGGGGAGGGGGGAATACAAGGCGCGGTTGCACCGGTCGTATTATACGGACTGCAAGAACGACGATGCGGCAGTGATTTGAAAAGGGAAAAAAAAAACGAAAATGAAACAAATCAGGATTTTGTGGCGACAAAGCAAAGAGAAGAAGAACCCGAAGCTGATTTTCGCCAAGCACCCGTACCTTGTACACTTGGATGGAAAAAGGTAATTGCTTGGCCGGGACTGAGATTCGACGTGATCTTTGTCGAGTAATTGTGAAATAGACAACCAGCCCGTGTAACGATACTCTTTAACCAAATAGCTTTTAGACCAGAGTTTATAGCCGCGAAGCGAGCCTGTTCGAAGCGGTGTGGATATAACGGAGTAGTTCTTCGGAGTTGCGACGGAGGTTTGTGACCTCGGATCAATGCTTTGTGTGAACAGGTACCAGTATAAACTGTCGGTCGGTGAAAAGAAGAAGGAGAAGGAGAAGAAGAAGTCAGTTAGTCAGTACGTCCATCCGGCAGGAGGGAGTGCGGCGAACAAACGTTCGTCTAGTAGAGAAAAATGGTCGTCCCGGTAGCGAGAGCAAACAAACATCCATCGTTGACTCCTCGCGGCACTTAGCGGCGTCGCGAGTCGAAAGGCTGCGTAGCGAAGTCGGTTCAGGATGTAAGAAAGGGCGCGACATCCTCGAGAAGTCGACCTGGCAAGAAACTCCGAACTAATGGTTACCCACGCCGGTACAACCTGGACTCCTCTCCTCTCTTCTCTTCTCTTCTCCCTCAGACCACCGCGAGACACGAGAGTGATCCTCCTGCGTTGCGCAACCGTCCCGCAGACCTCGATAAACATCCCCGTGTATTAAATCGATCCAAGAATCGATAGTCTCGCGGAGCATCGAGTCTTTGATATTCCAGGGGTGTTCCTTGGCGTCGCGATCCTAGCTAGGACCAAGGCGCGCCCTCGGAACACAGTGGGAATATTTTATTCACGCTTCGCCTTCCTCGTTACAAACCTAAGTGCGAATTAATCTTGAGCCAGAGACGACGCTGCGAGTAGGTATAGAGAAACTGACGATGGCTGGCTGCAATCTTGCACGATGCGAGAGCCAAGCTAACCAATCAATGACTCGCGGAAAGGCGACTTTGTTCGTGCGGTTCTCCTAATGCGATACGCGTTTCGAGCCATCGATCGTTGAACGAGAGAGAAGTCTGTTAGAGAAATACTTCTTGGAATCTAAAGTAACGCGCGGCCGTTTTGTATTCTCGGAACGAATCCACACGCGCTATGGCACATATCGGAACGATTCTTCAGCCCTTGAGGGCAAACCTTCCGCGACGCGATGAGTCCCTCGATGAGTCCCCGTTCTGATTCATTCTCATAGTCGGCGGACCCGGCGGGAGACGACGACTCTCTTCTGTTCTTGTCCCACGTATTGTGCTTACGGCGTGGCGTTATATACATTATATCGCAAGCACAATGGAACATCGGAGGACGCGACGTGGGCAGCAGAGCCGCAGTCACGCCGTCTAGCTGCGGTCGAATTGTCCGCGATATGCAAGCTGACGCGTTGCATGTGATCCAGTTTTTCGAAAAGCGAAGGCTACGCGCGAAGTCGAAGAAGAAGAAGGAGAAGAAGAAGAAGAAGAGGAAGTTTAGGAATCGAGGGTAACGGCTCAATCCGTTTTGAGATAACAGCTCGGAGATAGATACTTATAAGCCGGGCGGTCGCTTTGCGGAAGGAAACCATAAAAGCGGCCTGCACGCATAATACATAATGTACGCAGCGAAACAACTTACTGCGGGGATCCTATCTCAACCTGTGGGACCGTCGTCTATTGAGGGGCGCGCGAACCGGCTGCTGCGGGTATAATAATCCGGATGAGGAGAAGAATATCCTTCGTACCGGAAAACGTCCTGGCTTGATTTACCGCCATTTTGCCCCCCGGGGAATCGTGGCGGTATTAAACTACAGGAGAGGAAGGAAGAAAGGGAATTGTGAATGTAAGAATAAAACGAGAGGAAATAGAAAAACGTACGTAAATATATATATGTGTGTGTGTGTGTGTGTTTGTGTTTGTTATATACATTCTAGCCGGGTCCGCATGCCTTCTCCCGGTTTCAATGGTACTCGGCGCTTAGAACCCGGTAGAAGCCTCCGGGCACTGCCCAGCTATGGTTATATTCCTGCCTTCTTTCTATGCTAGATACGCGGCGGAATAAACCGCGGAAGAAGCGAGTCCTGCAACGGACGCCAATGGAGATGCACGCGAATCTCTGCTGCACGCGGGTGCTCATGATCGGCTTATATAGATCAACTTTCCATTCGATCCATTCAGGCGAAGCTGGGTCGACGAAACTTTAAGCCCTTGGTGTGTACTGAGAAATATGGGTACAAGTAGTTGTGAAAAAATCGTCGATACGTGGATCCTGCAGAGATAAATTAACGACAATGAACAAATCATTCAATAGCCAAAGAACATGGAAATCATCATCCGAATCGTGTCACGTGATGATTAAATTTCAATTTCATAAAGATTTCGAAAATTCGAAGTATACGGTAACTATATTTGAAAACATAAACAAGAAAACCATCGATTACATTGGAGAGTAACGGAAAAAACACACATAGGACGAACCGTCTGGCTACGGCAGGAATCAGTGATTTCGATGACGACGATGGTCATATTTTGAGCTCCTGCGGTACATTCGCAGACGATGACTACGATATCCCGATGGAGGAGGACGGAGGCGGACGAGGCTTAACAATAAGCCGAGCTTGAGGTCATCCCGGAAACGCTAGTGGAGAGTAATAATTGGATTCTTTCGGCAAGATCTTTGTTCTGTAGGATGATAACCCGTTTCTATGCATCCGCGCCAGCTTCCAGCATCCCCCCCCTCCTGCATCTAGCAGGTTACGGTTGCCGTTCCTCTTCGTCTCGACTTCTATGGGTTATAGAGCCAAGAGAGTACCGACTTAACCTAGCCTAACGCTGATCCACCGGCGCACAGAGGGGCCCGGAGTTTCCTTACGTGCGACCGCGGCAAAAGTGCAACAGCATCAGCACTCGCTGCATCGCACGCACGCACACAGGCGCATCGGTGCATCGGAGGGGGCAGCCATTTTGTTATTATATAACTCGCACGCGAGATTCTCCTAGACCTCAACACGGGGGAAAAAAGGCTTGGACAATGCCGCCTTGGAGCTTCGCTCCTATAAGGATGGTCGGTCTCGAATACAACGACCCGCGTTCATCCCCTTCCACTTTATTCCCCCCTCGTCCCTCGTTAATAGATAATTACACCACTGTGGACAATAAACGATCGTCGAGATACTTTTAATCTCTTCCCAGTACTCGTCTCTGGGAACCTGGCGAATGCCTTGGATATTCTGCTACATCAACGTTAGGTTCGTCGCATCAGCGCTGATTGGAAGTAAGGGGTTCATGGAGTTAAAAAGCGGAAGGTTCGAAAATGAATGTAGAATTCTCAAGAAGGTTAGAATCCAATCCATCGATCCTTGAAATAAGAGAAGGTGAAGAAGTATCAAGTCAAAATATGAAATGCTTAAATGAAGAGTCGCCAGAATTTTGACTTACACTATATTCTTGTTTATTCTGACGATTCTATACTGTACACTTTTCGACACTTAGAACTTTTTACATGTTGGTTTTTCTATACTTCGCTTCCAAAATACCTCGAGATTCTGTTAATTACGTTCTCGGCTCCTTGAAAATTCTATACTTCGACATTTCTATACTTTCTGACCCACGTTCGAAACTACGCGGCAAGTTAAACAGCTGCGTGCATTTGCAGTGACATTTTTTAAGCGAAACTTGGAACATCGTGTCAAATTCCAAAAAATTGAAACTCTGGGTACAACGTTCGGTGCTTTTGACTCCGGATCGTCGTTGTGGAAGTCGGTAAGCTTGCAGGGCAGAATACCCCGCAGGCTGAGAAGCGCAGCGACCGTGAATCTCACCCAAGGTCTGGCCTGGATCCTGCGATGCGTGACCAACGGTAATTAATGTTACCGATTTCGATAATTGTCTCAATTAATTTCCATACTCTGGATACCAAAGGGACGCAGCACGTGAATACCGAGAGTATAAACCGCGGTTCGAATTGCATGTGTAATCTTATAACTGGCGGCATGTGTAGAGTGAGATCGTCGTCTCGCGAGTGAGAATGAAGTCGAGAGCGGATCGGGGTCGTGGTCGGGGTACAAGGTACTAGTTACCGAAGGCACGAACAAAATCGTAAATTACCCAAAGCCTCCGCTGCCATCTGCTCTCTTCTTCTTCTCCTCCTCGTGCTAACCATTGTCAATGATTTTTTCCTCCCCCCCTTCAACGAAGAGCACCGCAGACCTATAAGGCCTTACATCCAGCGACTATCCCGAGCAGCCGCTCAGCGACGTTGCACGCATTCTCCTAGAGCTTCGGAGAGCTTTTTTCCTCCCTCCGAACAATGCATGCGGCGTGGTGAACGGACGCGGAAAAATCCGAGGAAATCATTTAATTGTGGGGACGAGGAGCGCAATTTCGAGGGATACCTACACTTGACGCCGCAGCCTGCCTCGGAGGAGGATGAGAAACGTGAGGACGAAGGACTTGCGGGAAGAAATAAAAAGAGAAGCAACGAGCCGCCGCCTCTGCGCGCTGCGTCGCACCGTTGCAGCGTCTGCGGCGCTTCTCCGAGAGGGGAAGAAAGAAGAAGGAGGAGAGAAAAAAAAAAAAAAACAAGAAAGAAGAAATAATACTCGGCAACACGGTGAGAGTTGCAGCTCTTCGACAAACGCGACTCCCGGTGTACACGCGGAATTCCTATGGCAGCGTTCTTCTTATTTTATTTATTTATTTTTTGTTTTGTCATATACTTACATCTTTAACGAGTGAGTTATAAGTCCTAACCGACGTGGAAGGGGCGAAATTACTCGTCTCAGTCAGATTAAACTCCATTGAAGCGTTTATTTTCACTTGCCAGCTGTATTTCAGGATCAGGAAAAGCCGGTTAATCTATCTTCGGTATCCCTCGTCCTCTGTCTCTTGCAGGTTCTCTTGTCGTTGGCACGATTCTTCCATCTCGTCGAGTCGCCTCGGGAAATTTTCATCGAAAAGTGGCCTCACGTTTTGAGGTTCGTTTTATCTCAAATACGTAAAATGCATTGAAACCAATCAACATTAATTTTGTCCCCCCTTCCCGTTTGATTTCGCCAATTTTTTCACAGAAAGGACAAAATATTCTTGACAACGAATACTTCCTTATCAACGGCGGAAAATCGTTGAGCGATGAATAATTTCGATATCTCTGATAGGCGTAAATCGCGCAAGCTGCTTCACTAACAATAAAACGCGTCCGCTCGTTGCGTCTCACGTATCGATGTTTTTTTCCCGCGACTCGGTCGTCATTTCGTGTTCTTTTTGCGCGCGTAATTGCCCTTCGCCCTTTGCACGGTGAATCTCCATGCGATAATGACTTCCTGTCGTAAATTGGAAATAAAACGAAGCCGCCGCACATCTCGCGCGGCATGCCAGCGTCATGCGGTGGAGAGAAAATCTCCTTCTGCCTTCTCCGATGCGCCGAGTTGCGGTGGTCCAGAGTCTGCGAGAAGAGAAGAAAGGAGAGGAGAGGAGAGGAGAGTACTCGCGGTATAAGGTACCTTTACTGTACGAATCCCTGGGACGAAGGGCTTTCGGCATATGCCGCGGTAGCGACTTTGACATTGACGGATGATATAAGTGACGTCTTATCCTCAGCGAGGCGGAGGAACGGGCTTTGATTGCCTCCGCGGTTCGCTGCCGCATCAGGGCTTGAATTTTGCAACGTTTATCTGTTTAACTTGCAATTAGCAGCTGCAGACTGCCCGACTCATGCAGCCGAGCTACCCTAACAACTCACCTCTTACGTTAAAGCATACTTCTTATTTCACATCAGTTTCGTTTCACGATCCTCAGGAGGGGATCAGCCTGCCGGAGAGCTGCGGTTCGTTTTGTAAAATCCCTACGCGTCTAAGACCCGATTCTTTACGATGTGAAATTCGAAACCCGACTTAGCGAGGGCTTGAATTTTAATTCGTGACTCGCGATCAAAATATTAAAAAACCTCCATTCCTCACCTTCCTTTCAGTGGCCTGTGTTCCGTGCACCGGGAAAATTCTCTCGGAAAGCTTTTCGAGTTGCCTGTACATCCACGATTGTCGAAATTTACGCTCTCTGCGTCGTATAATTTTAAGGATCAAGCTTCGCGTCCTCTGCGTCTCCGATCCCTTGGCAAGGTTCGGAGGTGACGAAGGATGCACAGATACTTTTGGCGAAACGGTTACAGGGACGTCTTTCCTGCGGTATTACGCTACTCAGCTTTGGCCTTGACCATGACAACTTTCCCAGGATTGATCCTCCTCAGTATTCAACCCATGCGCATTTCCCGACGCGGAGTAGCTCGACTTTGTCAAGCCCTTTGTGAAGTGTGTAACTCTCTCGGTCCCAACGATCGTGACGTTTTTACCTGATTCAATATTAACACTCCTTTTAACTCTCACCGACCATTTTTGTTTTTTCGTTGTGCTTTTTACCCCCTTTTTTCATCTTCTAGCTGCGTTACCTCCTAACATGCGGTATCGAATTCCGTGGAACGAAAACCGTGGATGCAAGATTCCATTCAGATTCTCACTTCCCTTACAAATCGACCCGTTTTCTCAGCCTTATCCTGACCGGGTTCGATAACCTGAGAAGCAACACACGCGAGGAACTCCTGAAGCGCGGAGAAGTCCGCGCGGAATTCGCGTAATAATCAAAGGAGCCACAGGAATGTGTTGGTATAGCGCGACTTCCATTCCGATGTCAGAAGGAATCGGCGAGCTAGCGATGCGAGGGGAAGAAGAAATGAAAAGCGAAGAAGCGATTCTCCGCCTTTGGATCTTCCAAGTATGAGGATGTTGAATTTGATATTGTTGGACCGACAACAAGCGCTGTTACGTGGTTTTTGAATCCGGTGTATAAAATCTCGTTTCCAAAAGCATGCGTATATTTCGGAATAAGTGAAAATTGATCGCAGGATTTGCTGCTCGAGGTGCGATTGGATTAATGAGCACGCGCAGTTTTTCACCCGGATAGAATATCCCGCGGCAGTAGATCGCGGTACTTGATTATCTCAAGGCGACTGCGCCGCAAAATCTTTTTCACATTTTTCCCCCATATCTATTCACTTTTCCTCAGCATCTCCAGCCTGCATTCCTGCCTCGCCATATAGCCGGCTTAATTGCATACCGCGCCGATAAATTCACCATGCATCGCCATATTCGTATTGAGCGATCCACGCTGTAATTAGCCTGCCGCAGGTGTAAAAATCCCAGTCTCCTTGCGCCTAAGACCGAAAAAGAAACATGCAGATGAAAATAAAAAATTCCCCCCAAGCTTACGAATTTATCATAAAAAATTTCATCGTGGCCATAAAAACGGTCAAACCTACAGCTTTATTATCATTGGGCAAATGAACCATAAGTCCAAGTTGACTCTGTACACACAACCATGCGTAAGGTGAGTACACCAATTATTGACATTTTTTGGTTGTATCTGTTTGATCCTTAGTTATAAGACTGCCAAAAAATTAATTTGAAGTGTCCAACCGTCTAGCAATTGATTTTAGTCATCGAAAAAGCCACATTTTGTCCCGTAAATTTATAGTTTTGAAAAATAAAAGGGTCAGTAGTTGGGTCTAAACGTGTCAACAACTGGTACACTTACCTACCTATACGCGTCATACTTTTCTATGACAGTGTGTTCACCGCATGTCCGATTTTTGATAAATTTGCGAGACAACCGCGTCGCGAGTCATCCACTCGTCTTTCAGAGGACAATAATGGAAGCCTATAAAAGACGTCGTTAACGGGCACGGCAGTTATCGCGCCTGACGGGGATTCGACGGGTCTTGGGACAGCTATTAACGTATGATTACAGCGGCACAGGCGGGCAGCCGATGCAATTATTACCAGACTGAATTTACATTTATTCATTGCATCCACGAAGAGCGAAGATGAGCGTTGGAGAGGCTCGCTCATGTCTTATACATGACTCGGCTGGCTGCGCGGTAGCCTTACGAATTTTTCACACCACCCTGCATGCGGCGCAAGATTTACTCGTGTAAGTTAATTTATTTGAAGACACCGCGCCGCTCCGTCTCAGCCGCACCGCAATTGCCGCAAGTCCGTACGCCTCGAGCTTCGCGTCACTCTTTCCGCTCCCGTAAATAATTTCACCTTCTATATACCCGGTCATAAATACTCGAATAAGCAATAATAATATTCCACGTCTAGCTGCTAGTTTTAATATTACCGAGTAATTAAATTCCGTTTTGCGATTCCGAGTCGCGGCCATTCGCAAGCTCGATAAGAATTGTCCCGCGATATTCTCGCGACCGGATCGTCCATTTGTGCAAATACGTAATTAACAGTAAAATATACGTGTACATGTACATTAAGATGGTCTTTAATAGGGTTGCTTTTGAGCTTTTACGCTCCCAGGGGTTTAAACGCTTTCAAAATGATTAAAAAAAAATAGTTTTCTGAAAATTTTAGTTCTTTATATCAACTCTAAGACAGTCCGGTTATCATCGTGTCATCATATTTGCAGGTAATTTTGTTTTTTTTATCAGTTTCAAAGCGTTTAAGCCTCTAAGAGCATAAAAATTAGAAAATAACCCTAACGTACATACCACACGTATTTTACGTACTCGTTTCTGCAGCAGTGTCGCTGCGTGCATTATTAAGCCTCCATGCGCAGCTAACTAAACGCATGGCGTGAGTTATCAGGCGAGATGGGCCCGAGGCGTTTATTATATGGGCCCCCCATTGCACTCGCCGTCCGCGATTATTCTGCACGCTTGATTATTCTCGTGAGAGAAACTCTGTGGCGAACCCCCCGCATTCCACTTCGTTTATCAATTATTTTTCCAATTATGTAAGCTTGCTGCTGCACGGCGCTAATGCGGTATCAACATCCGTGCAGATAATGCTATGTCGTGCAAAAGCTCAAAAAATTATGCGAGATAACTCGCAGACACGATTTTTGCAGTTTAGTGAAATTCCGTGGAAGCTTAATTTTGCCCGTCCGAAATCGCGCGTAGTAAATAGAAAAGATAAATCGTTCATGAGAGGTATTTCGGTATTTCGTATAAACGAGGTTTTATACCTGATAACAAGTCAGTGCTTTTCTTACCACTTTTGTCGTTGAATCAATATTGACATTTCTTTCGACACGTAGTATAATAAATTGAAAAAAATCGTTTCCTTGCGCGTCGGATGGAAAAAGTAACGGTACGGAAATAATATGACAAGATAAGTCAATTAGATTTGAAAAGCGGACTTGAAGTGCATTGACGGAAGTTTTCAGCATCTAAAATTTTATCAAATTGAGTCGCAACACTCAGACCTCTGTGTCTCGAATTCTTCTTTTTCTCATTCTTCTAGTTCTTATATACTTTTTTTCTTCGAAGAATGCACGCTTGATAGATCCGTAAACTTGAATATTTCAAGAGAGTCACGGATCGAGCCGCCGTTCAATTCCAACGTTGAATTGATACGTAGATCTTTGTCTAGCAAGAATTTGGCGGGGCATAATAGAATTGAGATATCAATCAATCCGCGCGGCGTCCGAGCGAAATGATCTAGGATCGTGACCGATTGTCGTTACAGTAACGATTTCACGGTTGATCCTGCAGTAGCTGGCAATTCCAACGGAAAGCTGCTACCTTACTTCTACTCCCCGTTCTTCAGCCCATTATCTTTACAGTTGCATCGACTAATGACCGCAAGAATGATCCTTATGACCACTCTACGAGCGGAGTAACGACCAAGCGAAGAAACCGGATGCGTGCCCGGATAAAACCGAGATTATAAACGCCCTTTGCTGTAGCTCCGAGCTGGCAGCAGTGAAACTTTGACGAAATTTTGAAAATCTTGCGATATGTAAGAAACGTGGCCCCGATCATCGATCAAATTAAACCGCGCTGCTTGATTATATTGCGCTGTAATGAAACTAACCTAGATGCCCACACGCGTGGACCACCTTCCGGTTTACGATTCTTGCGGCGAGATTTGATGCGATGGTAATTAGCGGCCGAGCCGATAAATTAAGGAGCAATAATCAACGTGGGTGAGCTTGAAAGTGGATGTAATATGCGCCGCTTTCTAGTTACGTTTCATATGGTACGCCTATTAATGTAACGTGTATCCCTGCTTCAGGATTTAATTCCACCCGTTCGGATCAGTGCAGGATTCGTGAAATTGAAAACACGATCACGTGCCGATGGAACAACCGGTTATACCAAATATTACTCGAGAAGAAAGCAATCGGAATTACAGACGACTCGATTTCGAATATATATATATGTATATGCACGCGGGGAATTCGGTTCCTGATTGGCCATAACCGATTGTAAATTGGACGCGTAATCGAGACCGACGATCGGTTTAACCGTAAGGTGGCATAATTGACCATCTAATATCTTAATCGATTTTCAACGGCATCAGCAACGGCGAAACGATTCTTCTCGTAATTAATGGATATTACGAGAATAGCTAATCTCCGGTTCGGCAACTGAATTTTATAGAAAAAAAACACTTGACAAGGAAAGAAAAAATGGAACAACGAAACACAAAACTCACCAGTGAAGCCCGGAGGGTTTCGCATTCTTAGACTGTAACATAAGATGGGAAAAATACAAGGGCAGCGCACGGCACGAACCTGCAACAAAAATGAGCAATCTTAATTAAAGCTGAAGTTCCCGGTAATCGGAGCGCGTTTAATTACAGAGTACGATGCAAAATCTTTGGACGAAGGGCGATAAACGCGGCTACAATATGCAGCCCGCATCCGTTTATTATTATACATATACCCCGTGCTCCGGTTCTCCGGAATGGAATTTTATGCAGCTTGAGGGAATAAAATATAAGCATGAAATTAAGTTTGCAAATACTTGAGTGGACGGCGTTTGAGTTAACTGTGTTAGTATGTTACGGACAGGACTTACACCCTCTCTCGATTCGCGGTGAAAATATTGTCCGTCCCGGATGAATGGTCTCAGACATTTAAAGGAAATGTATATCATGAATTTATGATAAGAAAGTATTAGCCGCGGGATGCGCGTCTCATGCAGTAAGACGCACCGCATCCCCGATATCCCAGTAACGAGTATAAACAAGTATCGTCGAGTAACGAGTAACGAGTAACGAGTAACGAGTAACAAGTACAAAAACTAACAACCGGCAAGTATGGTAGGCGGGCATAATAACTACGGGGACATAACATAACGGCTGCACCGCTCCGGCAGCTCGGCTTAATTCATTCAGACGCAGCTGATCGTCGTGGGAACTTGTCGTTTTTAAATCTATCGCATGTATATCCACAGGACACGCCCTGCTGGACTCTCGGCGTGTCCTGCGTGCGGAACATATCCTTGTAAAGTAACTTATGAACGCGCGATCGATATTAAACGGCGCGATTTATAAGCCCCAAGGGGACAGATTGAGCAAAAATGAATTGGAATGAAGATTTGACGCCATATTTATTCATTTATTTATTCATTGAACAGATTACGAGTGTTCAAAAAATGGACATGTTCATGATGGAATTTTTTTTTACAAAAATTTCGCAAAACCAGTTATGGCATTAGAGGATCGTCGTCGCTTATTAGGTGCCTCGGGAGGTGGAGTAGGTGGAACACCGAAGAGGAAAAGAAAGAGAGAGATTCGACTTGCGAAATTGCTGCGCAAAGCAATAACGAGTAGCTCCCTCGTTATGCGTTGAAACTAGAGTCTCGAAGTTTAAATTACGCGAGCTAACAAGCCTCCGACAATCGAGACGCGGTGAGATTCTTCCTGCGGGATCATTCGAATCCGCCAGACTGACAATCGGAAATGAGATATTCCCCTGACGATGATTCTGTCGTATTTTTGTCAGCGCTACTTTCTCGCCCGTGGAAGCAATTTCGCCGGGTGCTGAGTTCGTTGACCTAATCGAACGGGGTATGAGTAAAAAGCAATCAAAAACTCTGTTTTTTGAGAGGAGATAAGAGCGTCGAGTATAGTCCGCAATATTTGCCAACTCCGCTATTACAAATTGACTTTCTCGCTAATTACCTGACGCAATTTACGCCTGATCGTCAGCGTAGAAATGGGCGTTATTCGAGTGTCCGCAGGTAGAGATTCATGGGAAGAAAGTGTAAATAGATACTTCTTACGCGGATATACATAAAGGCGAAGATTCTCCCCGGATTGAAAAACGGGCGTCGCGGATCATTGGCTTCGTATCTTCGTTATAGTCACAATTACTGTAACATTGTTACGGAGCATCAGACAGAGGCGCTAAGAGTGATCGACCTCTTTCAAGCGTCGTTTCACACGTATTTTAAACTGCGGATTCTGTGTATCGGGTAAAATCTGCCCGCGAGTTTGGCCCGAAGACCATTGACCTGGGGCATTTTAATATCGAGAAAAACCATTGATCGAACCTTGAAACAAAACCATCCGTAACATGCCGACGAATAACCTGTACGTATAATCGTTCGCCTCTATCTTGGGTGAAAAAAATTTACGACAATAACGATCCTAAGGCCTAAGACAGTCGTGAAATTCACCGCAGAGTGAGGAGGAAAAAAATGTAGGCATCGCATCGGCATAAAAACCTTAAAACGTGACTCTGTAATCTGCCGTTTCCTGCGGAGTCTTGGGATCATTTCTAACGGTTTTCAAACTGAACTGCAAGGTACTTAGCTTTCGTTTTACACAAATATACAAACGTCAGGATAACGCTTTGAAGAAATTGTCGGGGTACTTATATTCTCGTTAGCGATACTCGCACTCTCACTTACGTATCGAGACTTGATAATTGTGTGAAAATCGACTTGAGTAGGTCGGTTTCGCAACGGAAACTTTATTGTACGCCAACAGCCGTTCATGCATTCGCGTCGAAATCGGTTGCGTCTTGTTCGAAACATTCGGATGTGAATTTTTCTTACTACATTATCGAAAATACCGCAAATCTATGATCTAGGCGTTTTTGGTTATTTTTTTATTTTTTATTCTATTTTACCACGGTGGCAACGAATCTCGACTGAAAACAAAAAATCTTACGAACGTGATTTTATGGAGGACGAATCATTTTACGATCTATGATTCTGCCGCTTCGTTTATTCTTTGTTACTTGTTGTTGTTATTCGTTTCTTCAACATACTCGGTATTTACGCCCATCTCCGAAAGCAAATGGGCGTAGAGTGATGACGAAAGGCGAGATTGCGGAACGAGCAAAGCTTTGAAAGGCAAGAGGAGTTCGTTCCACGGAAGATGTAAGCCTGCCCTTAAGCCTATAATTATATTTTGATTCGAGGGGAATTCCTGCAGGATAAGGGTTTGGCCCGTACCTATCTCCTTCCCGTTTATGCTGCACCGCAAAAAGAAAATTGAAAGTGAAAAACAGCATGCCGTACTTATTTATTAATTTTGCCCGCTCCGAAGCCTTCAAAGATCCGATTTACGAATCGAATTTTAAAGACGCAAAAAGGCAGGCTGCAGCGCTGCGAGGGGAGGAAAGGAAATTATTATTCATTAGAGACTCCGAACTGCGGTTAGAGAACATTCAGTAAATTTGAAGGGAAACTCGTTTTGTTTATGTAATTGATTTTGCTCGTAAAATGAACATAATTCATTAATCACCTTTGCCATTCAAGAATATTGACGTTAATATTTTCTTGAATATTATTTTGGTACTACATTGATGCACATTTGCCTCGTTCAATAAATTATTTCTCTTAATGTAATTAAGAATTGAATGATTTTTTTTTTTCAATCACAATTGTGTTTCAGAAATTTGTGTAGATTAATATGATTCAAGATATTACCGCTGACTGCTTTTCAGACTGTATAAAGAGAAGAGAAAAAAACTTAATCTATTACCAGCAGAAATTCATGAGAATTCTTTGAATAACGATTAAAGATTATATGTAATATGTGACTTGCTTACTTAATTCTTGAACACGAACCAAACGAACATTTCAGGGTACTTAATTAATAAACCTGCTGATTTGATTTAATAGCGCAGGAGTATCGTCATGAATTTTTTTATTATTCTTTTTTTTTTTTTGTTTTGTCTAATAATGTGTAATGATTCATAGATAACCATTAAATATTTCTCGATCTTCCCAGAATTATAATTTGTTCATTTGCAAAATTAAGTTACCGTCTGGATCCGACAAACGAAAAGATCGATCATTCCCATTTTAAACACACGTTTGAGTAGTTGTTTTTTTTTTTTTTTTATATCTCATCCAGGAGTTATTCACGATATCGAAAAATAATAATATCCGCTTACCCATCCAACGATTAGTAAAGAAAGAGCCGGGCAATTAAATCCACGCCAAATATGGCGTTCGTTTTAACGATAAAAATTGCACATTTTTTGTGTAGCAGAAAAAAAAAAACAGATAAGAGAAAAAAGAAAAGAAGAGAGACGGAGGTACGGCGATACCGAGGAATATGGAAAATGAATGGAGAAGAAATATTCTTTTCTTCGTGGGCTAATTATCATGGTAATCAACGACTGCGAACGGCAAGAAAGTGGGACGAGGCTACTGACTTAAGTCGCCTCCACAGCCGTATAAGCTCGCGTACCTTTGCGCACAACGCGCAATACCTACAAACTCACACACACACACACACACACACACACACACGCATGCACTGTGCGAAAACCGTTCGAACGATCCCGACAAAGACGAGGTAATAATGAAGAGAATAAAATAAAAATCTTCAACGTCCACTCGACTATTTTATTATCATTCGCAAGAATTTCTAATGACAACTGCGAAACACTTACATTCATTATTGATTGGTGTAATTATCTTTTAGTGAGTAAAGCTGCCGGAAATTTCGAGCAATTTTACGGGCAGTAATCAGCGGTATTAATGATACTTATCATGCGTCAAACGCACGAATTTGGAATGCGGAATATTGGAAATATCAGCTTCTCCGAATCATCTACCGGCTATAAATCTATGCTGATTGATACACGCGTCGTGACTATTGATTCTATCGACAAGACCCGAGCACATCGATGATATCGAAAATCATTTATAACACATCGCTCGCGATGATCAATCAAACGCATGCCGAATGCAGATGCGGGATATTCTTTAGTATGGAAATCCTCCTAGCCTAGGAGTATAAAAACGAATTTCAAGGATGTGTAAGACGTATAGTAGGCTCGAAAATTTGCTGAAGTAAAAATATGAATGAACCGACGTTAAAGATACCTAACTAAACTTCGTCAAGTTCAATCTAATTGAAAAAAATACTCCCTGCAGTGATGTATAAAATAAAATGTCCAAACACCGAATTTCAACTGTCAATAATCCAATTATTAACACCGACAAAAAAATGTACTATCTCAAAAATCGATATAGTTCGTCCAATTTTTATGAACAGCAGCTGAATTTACTTATAAATGAATACGCTAAAAATTGTCTGAAACACAACATTTCTTATTCTTGTTGATGGATAAGAAGAAAAAAATCCAATACGTACCATCTTCCGTTATTATTATTAAAGCCGTTATTACCCAAGTCATAAAGACGTTTCTTTTACATGCCATATATCTACATTACCTTCAGTGTACACTTCGCAAATCCTTTATAGTTGTATCAAATTTTAGTCTCAGCGCTTTTAGGTTCCAACTCTATGACTTATATCCATCCTTAAGTTGGAGTCTCAAGATTACACGAAAATCTGAGCTTTAAGCCGACGATCGGCAAGCGTTAATATTTAACAGTAGGTTAAATCCTCGTAACGGTAGGAGAATGAAAAAAAAAATTTAACAAAAAAATATAAAAAACAGAAACTCGAAAGGAGAATTCCACGCAAAGTGTAAGGCGATGAAACCGATCGGAGTTTTGAAGCGTTAACAAGCCGCGGAGATACCGCCGATAAGTTAAACCTGCACCGCTGAGCCAGAAGCAGGAATCGTATAACCATACATATACACACGTGTGCATACAGCGCATGTAACGTACGTATGTACAGTTACAGCCGTGAACATCGAGCGCTGCTTCCTGGTTTCATCGCACCTGGACCCGGGTGCTTAAATTTTTACAGTTAATTTTTTCGCACACACTGATCGCGGATTTCTTTCGACTCAAGGCTGCAACTTGCAGCCCGATATGAAGGGACAGTGTGTTACTCGAATGCGGGACGCACGTGGCGTCGGACCCTCCAAGAGAGAGAGAGAGAGACGAAAAATGTGCGGAAATGCCTCGGGTTAACCGTTAACCTGGTTCAGGTTTTGCAGCCTCCTTCCAGAGTGCAGGTTTACAGTTGCCGATATTCTCTTCAGTTCGAGGAAAGCGCATCGCGATTTTAAGTCTAACTGTACGTATGTGGGTGAAAATTTGGAACGGTTTTAAGCTTTCCGAATATCAGCGGGTTCTTTTTTTTTTTTACGAGACTGAAATTAGTTCCAATGTTTATTCGAATAAAGTAACAAAGTCCGAAAATCACAATTTTGTAAAGTATCTTGAATCGCCAATACTTTTATTTGTCTATTTTCAAAAAGTTTAACACGTTCGGTTACTAACTCTGGCTGTTAGCTTTAGCTTCATTTTCTTCCTAGCCGATTATACTAGCTCGTAAATTTAATTCGGAGAGTACAGTCGAATCATGTTTTATCTCGTTATTGCAAATAAAGAATCACGCGAGTATTTCTCAACTCGGCATCAACGTTTGAACTCGTCCAAAATTCATAAACTTTCACATAACGTGTACACGTTACGTTCTTGGTTATTGTTTCACGATGTGCTCGTAGAGCGCAAGGCTAGAATAAACAGACAATTCCGAGTCTGGTTATTAACATTTAATGGGCATCGGGACCCACTGGGTATAATGGGTATTTATTTCATTCAATGAATTAAAAAGGAGAATTAAAAAAGACTGCAATTACCATTTTTTTTTTTTTTTTTACTAAAAACAAAAAAAAAAAAAACAATACTTTTATCGTAGAAAGTATTTATGCAGTGCGAAGACGAAAATCTTTCCGTGAAAATATGGCACTTACAGTCCTTTTTTAATTCTCGTCTTCAATAATCGTGACGTTTCATCGACTCGCAATGTCAAGTTGTAAAAACTTTATCCAAAACAGTAAAATCAGACGATGCAACGAGTCGAATATTTCTTGTTCACCGCGCTTTGATTCACCTTCTAAAATCCCTCGAGAGAAAAAAAAAAATCTCTTTAAGATAAGGTCCTCGAAGTGCAGGTTCTCGCGCTAATGGAACTACACACTTTGCTTTACATATGCTTGACTTGAGACCATTTGTGTTCTTGAATACGAGACAAAACGAATATTAATCGATTCGGGAGAAGCAGGCGTTTCTTAAGACACTCGGTTTTTTATTTACTTTTGAAAATTGAAAAAGTCGATAACCACCTGACACCGAAAGTGAAAAAACATCACCGAATCACCAGGTGAATCATCGAATCTTGAAACGTCTCGTTCAACGAAATTAATCATATAAGTTCAGGGTTCCGATTGAAACGTACGTCAGCGCCTCGACGTTTTTTCGCTGATTCTCCTTCGCCGAATGTTGCTTTTCTCTATTTTTTTAACATTTTTTTTTCCACTCCTTTTTTGTATCTCACGCGTTTACCTCTCGTCGAAATTGTTGTCATTGTTGTTGCAGGTACGAGACGTGAAAGAAATCGACGATCAAGATGCGAGGTGGATATAAAGCTGGCGTGCAAAATAACCGCGAGCCGAATACATCCCGGAGCGGATTACGTACAGGGACCTACGCATCGGCAAAGCTGGGCCCCGGGGCCTTATTTTTTATCCAAAATAAAGATACATGGAATCCGGCGAGGCGCTTACATGCTACTGTGCCAAACGTGGCGTCTGCACGCCTCGAGCCGTATCTCGAAGCTTGAATCAGGGCCTGGTGGGCCCTTGGTTCTCGGGGCCGTCGGGCCCAACACTACAAACAGTGCTTTATCACCTCAACTTGCCGGTCCGTTGTTGAAATTAATAAGCTCCAAGTAGAATCGGTACAACTGAGACAAATTGTACACCATTGTGCCAGCGTTTTGGGCCCCATGAGATTCCCTGCAGAAGCCATCAGTCCCATAATGCCTCGGGCATACGTGCAACGTCCGCGTCACGCAGTGATCCTGATTAAGCCCTGCATACAATTTTTACTCGCGGTTGTATAATGTACGACACTGTGACACCGGAATGTGACTTAATGTATCGGGAAAACGAGAAAATAAACTATTTCCACGCGCAAATGATAGAGCAGAGTTTAACCCGAAAAAACATACCATTAACACAGAAAATAAACTTAAAGGCTGTTGGAACCAAGTAGATGATACCGATCATTAGAAATTTCAAAGAAAGAGATTATAACAGTTTGTTCTAATTTTTCTTCTTTCTCTTAATTAAATTCTCTCGATATCATCTGAAAAATATGTTTTTCCCGAAAGTTATGCATTTCCAATCCATTGTAGAGTGGTTTTGTATACCACATTTTTCTCTCTCGTTTACAGAATGCGGCTGCAGAAAAAAATCAATCCTGAGGATGATTTCTAAAGAATTCACTTACAGACATCAATCATTTTCACGAGCAACGATTTGTCAGAACCCGTACAAACAATTCATACCTCTGTTATGGAAAGTGAAAAATTCCAACATCGACGTGATTTCTGCAAAAGAATTTATCCGCTCAAGCTTGTTTAGTTAAAATTAATGGTTTCAAACTTGTTTCTGTGAGTCATAATTTCGAGTCGTTCGCAACTGTAAAATCAAATCGATTTCTCAATTTCCAATAATCTTTTATGCCACACCTTCTGTTGGTCATTTTTTTTTTTCTCGTTCCCGTCTTACAATCTACCCGTAGATTCGAATCCAGGATAACGCGTCGATTTCAATCTTCGGCTCTGAATCCCGTGGGAGGAGTTAGTTAGCCGGTCGGCTCTAATTGCCGGTAATTATTATTTCACGATCCCGATAAGCCGTGGCGCAGTACGTTATCTTCTAAGGTGCAGCGTACGTCCGAACCCCTGTTAATTTTAATCGATCAACGGTAACGGGGAACACGTGTTCGTTATTTCTCTCGTCGAAGGAGCGCAGCGTTGAAGCCTCGGGGACGACGATTGCGGTCCCAGATAATCGCGGACGGGTGGGGCCCAACCGACACTCGACTAGACGTCCCGGGACGTAACGCTGCGGCCTGTGGGCCCAAGGCCCACTCGAAGGGCCTCGAAGACCCGCATCGGGATTAACATAATCGATGCAAACTACCTCCGGTTACGTATCGGCGACGCGATGAGGAGTCTCGAAGCGATACTTTATTGCTGAAAACGACGGGACTACTCATCGTCATTGCGGCAGGTGCATCAAGCATCAAGGACTCCAGGATTGAGTCGCCTGCGTAACACGTCCTGTAACGGGGCGGGGTTAAAGTTCCGAATTTGAAAAGTTCCTAAAGCGACGAGTTCCGAATTTTTTGGTGTTGAAGCTTGATGTAAAAAAATCAAACTTGGACGCTCTTGTTTTCACCAATTTTCTATACTCTCCTTACACGATGCGTACTTGACTCATTGTCAGTCGATCGGGACGAATATTCGCACAGTTACGTCTTCGAGAAATTTTTCTCCTCTTTCTGCATTCGAAATGACTACGCATCAACGTTCGAAACTGCGTATCGGGTATAAATTGTTAGTCAAACGTCGAACGGATTGAGTTATCCCGAAGGATTCTTCGGAGCCGGGAGTTTACTACTTATATGAGGAGCGCTCGACCCTCATCGAAGAAAACCGGAGAACACAAAGCGAATGAGTCTCGTCAAAGAATGGGCGAAGGAGACGTTCGCTTAGCCGCATGCTCGTTCACTCACCCGTTTATGCTGCACAGGCCAAAGTATAAGGCCGAGACTCCCGTATGTATTTTCTTATATATTTCCAGAAAAGGAAAAGTTCACCGTCTCTTTCTATTCTTGGTAAACTTCACGACGCACTTCGATGCGCATACACGGCAGGTTCAAGTAGCCATTCGCATACGGCGAAGAATAAAACCTCGTCGCTGCTTCTTGCTCGGAATCATATCAGATCCATTCCGAGGGTCAGCTTATAGATCTCGGCAAGATCGCGGTTCGCTTGATCTCTACGACCCTTGGAACCATGGACGCGACATTGGCTCGAATTTCGAGTGACGCGACGTGCGCTAATTACGTACCGACTTTCGAAATTGACGATTGAATTGATTTACGAACGAATCCCGTTTGGCCCAGTTTGCGCAACGGTTTAGATCGTGGTTCGACGAGTTTGTCATTCGCTCGGATGAGTAGCGAGGCGGGAGTTTTTGAGTGACGAGCTTGCTGACAGGACGCGGAGACCGAGACGTGGCTTCTGTGCGGGGTAATGGATTTTTCAACGGACGTTGATTGCGAAAGCTGCACGCCTTTCTGCCGGCTTATCTTTGCATCGCGGGGACGGGATTAACTAACCTCTTAATCTAATGACGCGGTTTTGCGACACCCCGCATACATGTGAGTAATAATACACCCAGGTACACAAGTCGCGTCGCGTTTCTTAATAATTATCCAAGTGTCAAAAGAACGACGTTATTATTACATACCTAAGAATACAAGTATCTTTTTTCTTTCAGGGACAAATTCCTAATTGTCCACAAGTCGCTTGGGTTCACCGTGTCATTGTATCTACGTATACCTCTCAACCGCGACAAGACAATGGTGCGAAAAATAATTTGTCATTTTTTACTCGGTTTTGTCAAATTTTGTAAAAAGAAAAAAAAATGCAAACATCCACGTTCTATACTACATGTATACAGAAAGGACGACGCAACGACGCTTGCGTCGAACGAATAACCGACGTGCAAGTGAAACTCGTAACTACTGTACTACCTCCTTGAAATAACGGAAGTCTCGTGCGTCGAGTGAAATACAAATTGTAATCGTACCTGTACGAGTTTCAAGTCAAGGCCTCGAAGTACAGGATTGAAAAATGCAGGATTATTCGTCCTGCGAATAAAACGAAGAAACGAAAAAAGGTCGGCCGATCTCGTGACGGGAAATAATAAATTCAGTCAATTTTTCCCCGTCTGAGAGACTCGGTGAAATTGCGACGTTCACCACCCTTGCATACAAATTGATTAGCATAGATTAGTATGCCTAGTTTATAGTATGAATCTCAATACAATTTCGCGGTATAATCCTCGACATTTTTGTTTTTTTTTTCAAGGAACAAATAGCAATTCGTTTAAAACTACGAGCGACAGGAATTTTTTACGAGCTGCAACTTTTTCGCATCCATCAAAGAGGCAGAGCCTCGTGAATACAACTGACCGCGAGTAGCAATTAGCGTGTTTTTGCGGCGTGGGTGAATCGCGTGCTAAATATCGACCATATAGATCCGTAATATTAGCTGACATCGCGCACACTTGTCCAGGTTTTAATTACAATAACGGTCGTATAATTTCACTTTCGACAAAGCTTGTCCGGCAATGCCCTCGTCATGTTTCACCCACGCGACAGCTGTAACAGCTGAGATTATATATAAATTATACGGTTGCGAACGGCCTACGGCTGTGACGAACTTTTACTTGCTTATCTGTGATTTCGGTACGATCGTTGTGAATTGAGAGCGCTTCTCTGATTATTTTTCACATGTAGAAAAACCCGGAGGGGGGCTACGGGGTGAAAGTTTGAAATTTAGAAATTTTCAATTGTTATTGTACGTACGTTAATACGACACATTGGCGGGCCAATCGACAATTACTGTCAATTTTAATGATTTATTGAACGGATGCAAATTTGTCGGTAGAATTATATAAACGCCGAGTCACCTCGAGACCGCAATGAAAATAAGATGATTGTAATTCTATTAAACTCGCACTTATAGGCTTGAAGTCGAAGAAATTCATTTTTTTTTCTTTCACGTCAATTATTCCATCACGCGAATTGCACGAGCAGAATTTTTATGTGAAGAAAGAAAGAAGAAGAACAAAAAGAAACTAATTACGCGTCGATATTCATTTAAATTTATTCCAAATGTCAAGGTGTGATTTTTACGCTGGTAAAAAATATGCGAACGAAAAAAACAAAAAATTATTTCGGTATACTCGCAACTCTATACCGAGAATGAGAAACGTGGTTTTTTCACGTTGCATCAAAGGTGCGGATACATATTCTTTCAAACGTTGCGTTGTTACGACAGCGTATCAGCCACTCAATAAACTCGTATTGTGATCTAATCGAACGAGTAATAAATGAAATATTGTACAAAGATTTTTAGGCTGGATGAAAAGACGTTATGACGCCTTTGACAGGCTCAAGGATATTATATTATACTTATACAAATATCTAATTACACCTCGACTAAGTTCGCGCACTCCGACAGCCAATTGTCGAGAAAAAAAGTGCGAGGTAAAAGAGAAATCGAATCAACGGGAAACCTAATTAAGACCATGAAACGCAAATTGCGGATAAAATACACAGAGAGTAAAAAAAAAAAAAGAATAGTAAAAAAAAAAGAGCCTCAGCCTCGATTCATTACAGATTTTATAGCTTATCCCTAAATAGGATCATTTTGACCTGAATTTTGATGAAATATTTGATACCTTGTATCCATCCTTAATGAAGGTTGAGGAAAATTTTGCGGTGTAAAATTAGACGATTATGTTACAACGTTAATGATTGAATAAGTGTAAGCGGTCGTAGTGAAAAACGAAAGTTAGATCGGGGAAGCTTGTAATAATTTTCCCTTTCGAAACTCAGCCTCGGGGAGAAAAAAAAACAAAAATGGTCTCTAAACAACTGCGCAAAAGTCGAGGATGCGGGTATAACACGTGCCTATGAGCGGGCTGCACGTAGAATCCATTATTGGTCCGAAGTGGGAGCCGCGGGCACGAAGAAGCAACATGCCAATTACGCGTCACCTCACGTCTCCCGAAGGACAACCCTGGGCTGGTCCATGGAAGAGGAGGAAGAGGAGGAACTGGGTTGACTGCACCGGCGTTCGCAAATTGCCGGCTCAGCTCTTCGCCGAGCATATTCCCATAGTCCAAGACTCCGAGAGTATAGAAAGGCCCTCCTTTCCTCTCCGATCTTGAGTCAAAGGTTCCGCGCTCTCCAAAGCGGACTAGAGAGCGATGCTAGGCGCTGCAGAGTTCAGACTGATTGCAAGGGATGGGTGGGAATTTACAGCGGCAGAGAAGGTATACCCTGGATATGTTTAACCGGCTCCGTGCCGTCCCATTATAACCACGAAGCCAAGGTCCTGCCCCTCTCGCAGGATCGAAGAATTGAGAGGCTAGAGAAACAAAGGGGAAAAAAATTCAGCACGATTTCCGGTTGAACTTTGAACAATTGTGCGCGTCTACCTGCATCTTGCGTTGCTTTGAAATCGTCCCACAAACTCTGAAGACTTTACGACACACGTTGGGATTCGAAATGATAAAGATAAGGAACATGTGCCTGCCAGCATGTATGTCCCAGCTATTGTGTCTGCGAAGTTTTAAACTGTACGTAGAAAAAAAGCGAGGTCAGGGATAAGCGTGTCGTTTTGGAGTGGAAGCTGGGTATTTGCGTTTAGATGAGTCTATTTTTAACGATTATCTAAAGCATAGAAGCACAAGTAATTAATGAGGTCGTACATTTTTTTTACAAGCAATCGAATTGCACCGATTTCGTAATAGGTATTATATTCAAGTTAGTAACGATTCATGATGAGGGAAAACCGTTAATTCCTGATTTTGGAACTGTTTGAAATTCGCTAAACCGCAATAAAACAAAAGATACTCATATTTTGCAATCTCAGCTTCGCCAAAACCATTGTAAAAATAAGAAACTAACTTCAATCTCGCTTAGACGTATAATGTGCATTTTAATTTAGCTTGTCTGCTAAATTTACTTCAACTTTGGCTCAATCTAAAAAAACAAAACACGTCACCTAATTATTTTTGACTCAGCGTTACTGTATTCATTCGCATGTATAAATTTTTTCCTTGCAAAGACCGAATTGTAAAGGTTGAACACGTGTCGAATTAGCGATATATACGAAAGCGGGAAGATTATTGAGCCCAGAGTTCCGTTTCATGTTCAATTCCGGTTTGACAAATGTCCCCGTAGAAAAACCCAAAAATCAAATAAGGTAAAATTTGCGTCAATACTTATCAATCGTTATCAAAATTACCCGGATTCAGCGGCCCGCGAGCCCAAAAAACTGACGTCTTAAATTGTAGATTCATGTTGTTCGAGATTTATTACGAAATCGTGATACTGCCGAGGATTCGTGCACGCCGCGAGTCGTCGAACTTGGGTCACCGTCTTTGTATACACAACCGATTCGCGTGATTCCGTTGCAATTAAATTGCCGTTTACACAAACATGCACGAACACATCAGGGGGACTCAAAACTGGTCTTGTCCTCGATGCCGTTAACTCGAACTCGGTCCCTCGAGTTATTACTCGGCATTTGTTTATTTATTTTTCTTATTTTTTATTTTTTATTTTTTTGTCTTCACCGAATGAGTGAATTCTGGACCAGCTGACATACAGCCTAATACGAGTCTCGGTACATCGAGTACGACAAAAAGATATGAAAAATTGATAGCTATCTAGTTAATAAAAAAGATAGATATCGCGGTTGGTGAAAATAAAAAAGTTGATTAGGAAGAGAGAACGGTAATTTTAAAAATCTACGATGAACCTAATTCGACTGTGAAAGGCTTGGCAATCAGTTGGTTCAATGTTTTAAAGAGCATTACGCAAGCGTCGTAGTTGCCTCCCTCCTCGCGTGTCGTAATAATATTGCTAATGAAAATATCTCGTACACCGCAGCTAGCGAGTCAAAAATATGAATTCCGAATCGTTAGCTACGTATTTCATCCCGTTTCGAGTAGGTAGAAACTGTGGCCGTTAAGTCGCGGTGAGAAATTCATGCAGCTTCTTCGACGCGTTTCGTCCGTTTATAAGCAGGCAGGTATGAACCCTTGGCGTGATTTTCGTCGATTACTAAACCGTGTTCGACTGATTGGAATCTGGACGTTCTACCATTCGCTGATTATTCGAACAATCAATTCTATCGGTTCGTTAATTCTCCCACACACGCAAGCAGACTCTCCTCCTTTGCGCCGCAATGCAAACGCTAAGTACAGTTACTTGGCCTAGCTGCTTCCTCCATGTCCGTGTGCAAGCCTCTCGCAAACCGATTGCCATACACGCACCCGCAAAGCCCCGAGGCCCAAGACGCCTGGGAGAAGAATCACGAGACGGTACGAATACGAAATTCACCATGTATCCCTACAGCCTTTGTACACCACAGTGCGAAAAGTCTCCAGTTTCAAGAATTGGCTACAAATAAATAAATCAAACCACTTGTATTCTAGCGAGATAAGGTGGTCTTGTTGTAATGGATATAAACGCGTTCTTGACTCGAACAATTTTTCTCGCTGTCAAAGAACATCGCAAGTTCCTACCTGCGCATTCGACTTCTCTTTCGGCGTACAGAAATGATTGATTTAAAGAACGAACGACGAATTTCGTTGAGCATCGCGGTCTGTCAGCAGCTTTGGACGCCCACGCAGAAAGAGCGGAGGCGTTGGGAGTGAAATTTAACACGCTTCGAGGAGTGGGAGAACCGCGTTGACAATGAATGAGGACGATGCAGAGTGTGAAAGCTGGATACAGCGGGGACGCGTGTAATTATTCATCTAATACAGTGTATCCTCGAGTTCTCGGTGACCGTGCAAAACGACCCTGACCATCGTAATGACCATCCATGACCGATCGACCCGACCAGCAAGAACCAGCGAGTGTAAACCACCGGGTAGATACGTGCTTGCAAGATCGAGAGAACCGGCAGTTTATTATAAATAGTAGTCGTAGCGTCGCGTCTTTGAACTTTCATGCAAATTTTCCCGCATCTTCGTATCCCGCCGATGCAACACGCATAAATACTTGTTCGCGAGGCTAAAAGTCTATATATATTATATATGTATATATCACGGTACGGATGCAGGGAACGATCAACGATCCTCTCAAGATCCACACGTGTAATTTTTATTTTTTTAATATCGATATAAGTGCAGACGCAGGCTGCTGCGAAAAGCCTTTTGCAAAAATGTATGATCGTGTTTTTGTCCGCGGAAAAAGAAGAGCAATATGTGTTGGGAGTGAATTTCACGGTACGTAAATTCGTACAAAAGATCGCCTTGCGGATCTCGGTCTCTGATGCAGCTGCATCAGAAAAGTACGTTGAGTGCAGTGATTTTTGCAAAGGTACTGTAATAACCGTTGCGTGCACTATTATTCGAATACCTTATATCCACCCGAGGTTCACCGCAAGTCAATCGTAAAAATTCAATCGAACATTATCTCCGCGTGTTTCAACACCTGTAAAGGTAGCCTTGAATTTTAGTACTCGCGACGTCGTCGTGTAAGGTATTATATATACATATTATATACGGCAATGCAGTAAGTCTTGAATATCATGAAAAGCGGACGTCAATTTACGTGAGAATAATTTGAAATTAATTAACAAAATAAACGGGAAGTTTTCTCTCCTTGTATCACGTTAGCGCTGAAGAGGTTGTAGGTAAGGAAAATGTGTCGGATAATATTGTACAAAGAGAAAAATGTAAATGTGCGTTGATACTGCCGTAATGACAATTACTGAACTGTAGAAAGAAAAAAATTAAGTTTACGCTCGTGATCGCGAGGAGTGAACTTCAATTGCCGCCTGGGGTGAGTAAGGATTCGTTTATTGGAGTTGATTGCGGCACTGCAGACGCAATGATCGTGTGGAGCGTAGAAAATACATCCGACATGCACTCAAGCGACAAGCAGGATAACATGAAAAGACGGGAAAACAGCAGGAAAAGTTTACAACCGCGTGCAACGACGATTGCGGAAATAAATAACGCAACGCAAAGAACACGTGCACGTACATGCGGAGAGGAAAGACTCGGATCCTTTCTTGACTTGACGGACGCTTGTTCGACGTTAGAGTAATCCACGATAAGGTGAGTAAAAAGCATTGTAAGCGATACGGCAAGTGTTTTTCACGGTGATGTAAAAAGAGGAGGATAAGGATGTGAAAAACGAGAAACGCACACACGCAGACTTGGGAATGAAAAATAGGTGTACGACGGATTACACCGGTAAGCACTTCCGCGTCTTGCTCGTTGCGGAATTACGCGCGTTTGTACCTACGCAAAATGCATCCCGCGATGCGGCCGGACTTTCACTGCAGTGCCTGCGGTTCACGCGGGGATTCCCGCGATAAAAATCCTCGACTAGTCGTAACCTGCCCCAAACGATGCCTCTCTTTACAACCCGCGAGCCTCCGAGAGGTTCGCTAGTAATCAAGAACGATAAACTCCACGCGCAAGCACTTTATTCGCATCCGAGCTTGCAGCGCGCTGCTGGTTACTTCAGGTTCGACTCAACTTTTACAGGTCAGCTTTCACCGTGGCCGCAAGCATCCGGCGATGTGCACTTCTCTCTGCACTATTCTCTCGAGGCTCGCTAGTTTCTTAGCTGCTTTCATCCTACGATATTGAATTTACACGGTTTATAAATTTTCTTTCGTCTTTCGGTACATAGATTAGGTACGCTTGTTCGCTTCGTTCATTTCAAAGAATATACTGCCTATTCGTTGGGTTAAACCTTACAGCTAGCACCAATTTTTACGAAATTAACTATTTCCCATTGCGTGATGCCGAGATTTTTTGTCGCGGAGTCAAATTAACAATTTACATAATAGTACCGAATACTTCTGGTTTGAACGTAGATTCACGCTTTTCTAGCGAGGGATTTTGATCGGGTACAATTTTTCTTTAATTTTATCAGGTCCGGACGACCGTCATTCAACGTAATCGGTACTGATAAAACTGGAGTTTTGTTATATCGAGATCCTTGATTTACAATAAATACTCATTATTCCGGATATTTGAAAAGTAACGAAACGAGAATCGACCAAACCGTGCAAATAGTTGCTACCATGACCTGAAAATATACCATAGAAATCGGGTGTGAACCTTCTGTATATTTTGCAAACGAGAATAAAAATGGTGAGAATATCAGATACTATATTTACACGCATCGGCAGGCAGTTGAATTGCATACCTCCATAATTTATTTCCAAAGAAAGTGCGCATACAGATCGTCGGCAGTTATTTACCAGGCAGTTTACGTTTGCTGAAACTTTTATTACTACAGGTACTATTATAAATAATCGTGACTTTGTTAACGCCGTGCGAAGTCAATAAACACGCCGTTAACGAAGGTATAACAACCGACTGCAGAAGTATAACTCGAAACCGCAAATCTCCATCTATAATTGTGAGATGTTCTTGTTCTCATACAAATTACGTTACAGATATAACAGGGATCGACGAATGGTACCTTTGGCTTGAGCCGACAACAGCTCAGCGAGTCTGCGGCATGTTTGCGGTGCACATTTTGCACGATAGCAAAAATCAGCGCTATGTCAGTGCACGCGACGCCGTTAATTTGCTCCGTATCAGCGGGCAAGACACAGCAAGGCGATTAATTAGTCCGTGAGGAAGTCGGCGATATTCAATAACTCGAATTGGCAATAACCATCGACGTGCAGCGTTCGCCACTCCGCAAATATCGAACACAGTGACGGGCAACGCACGTTGAACGCCTGCAAAAGTGTCAGCGATGACAAAGGTGAGGGCTCCGGGGCTCCGAGCTCCACGTGAGTTAGTGAGTTATGGACCGACGTTCTTCGGGCAATCAGGACCGTGTAATGACCCTTTGTTGGTACAACCGTATCTCGTTATAAGGCCGCGGGGCTGCGGCAGGGTGACTTGAACCGTTTTGCATTACAAACTGAAAATTTCGCGGCACACACTGAGCGAAATATTCAGTTCCGGTTACCGCTCGGACCTTAACTATTTTCATTTCTTACCACAATCGAAAAATATAGTTCTAGGGACAAAGTGAAAATCAGTTTCGTAGCTGTTACCGGAAAGTCTAGTATCCGTTACTATTCTTTCTCATTACGATCACTGTTGCTATATTTTCTTGGAACCGTTGAGAAAATTTAATGCTCGTGCAACGATAAATTGACGTTAAAGCCTTGTTTAACTAAAAAAGTAGAGTAAACCCGAAGAAACTGATTTCGCGTTGCAATAACCAAAAAAGGATCGACGATATCGCAAAATGGTTAGGCGTACCTCGTTTTTCGTAATCCCAACAATATTCAAACAGTTTTTTTAACGATACCTGTTTTACTCAATTTTTCTAGTTACTATAACGAATGAAATTTTTCTCAGTGCAATAGTCACGCACCATTTCTGTAAAACCAGTTGAAATATGCTATTATGTAACCACAGCGACAGCCCCGCGTCCGATCTTATAACGAGATCGTCCACGTTACGGTAAAATTTCAAGCAGCAGGACGATATTCACGGCGAATCTGCGCCACCTGCGGCTGAAATCCGAATTGTTTGAAAGATTGAAGACGTAGTTACGGGCTGTTTGCTCTCGGATTAAGAAGAATTATTCTCGGGTGAGGCGGTGCGCGATCGCTCATGCGATGGTACGTTAACCGACGTGGACTTACGCCCGGTTACGCAGGTGAACGTAACGAGGCAGGCAAGTATACCTTACACCTGCTTTATTAACACGGTAATATCTCAACGCCAGTGGCTACCATCGGCCATAGCCCAGCTAAACCGACTGCCCAGCTTTCCAAAGAACCCATTTCGACTCGGACTATCTTATTCCCGCGGCCGGATGTTCCGTATTTTAAAGAGCGCGCATCTAATTTACCATCAGGCTGATGCCATCAATTAAATTTTACGAGGCTGGCTCTTGTATCTGTTCGTTTCTTAAAATTTATTCCTTCATCGCCGTTGCGCGGATCTCATTTTTTTGAATATGTTTGAGCAAAATGGGGTAGAATTGACGGATGAAGATGTTTTCACTATTACAGATATGTGTAATAATATCTTACCTACGTAGTTTTCGGTTATAGCAGATAAAAAAAAAAAAAAAACAATGTTCACGTCTAGAAGGATGAAACTCATCGAAGCACTCGGCCTCGATGACGTGCTTATTGGTTTATGTTGCTACAAGACAGAGCAGTTTAAGATCCAAAAGCGAGAAGACAACAAACGTCTGTCAAGAACAAAGCACGTCTCTAACGAATCGCTGTTCACGATACGTCGAATAATGACCGCGTGTCATGGTTTCTGCCATAAGACGGCTTATAATCGGGATGAATGCAAATCGCATTAGACACCGGGTGCCAAATACGGTGCCGAGTGACTTGCGTAACTTGAGACGTGCATGGCTTCGAACTGGGACTAGGAATTTCTTTAAACAATAGCCAGCAGGTCGGGTCTAAGGCGATAACCGCGTGGCTTCAATTTCCAAAGAGGCATAAGTATAATACAGAATTCCCAGAGTACCTAATTACGAAATGCTAGACTGGCCAACGCACGCTCTCCAAAGGTATCATACCGCGACGAACGAGCCGGCAAGTTCCGAGCCCGGTCTTGTATGATCTCGGATAAGAGAACCGCGAGGCGAGCTCGGGCGAGCAATTTTCTGACCGATGCGAGAAACCCCGAGTTTGATCATTCGCGCACTTGTCACACGTCAGATGAATATCTGCCTCGGCAAGGTCACTCCGCGCCTCTGCGTACAAGCTTTTAATGGATGTCATCGTGCCCCGAAGCACGGGTGAGAGATACCGACGGTGAACTCGAGTCGCGCACTCGGCATAAATCATTTGTAACAGATCATATAGAAGCTGGGAATAATCGTACCTGCAAGCAGGATTGCAGCTGCGTTGGAATGGCGCAAAAATCTCGAACACAGGCGGCGTTGGGCACGTTGGGAAAGGTGTAGGCACAAGGTGTAGACCGTTAATTTGATCCAATCGATCGCGTATTGGCTATCCGGAGAGGAGATCTTTTCGCGTGAAAGGCGAACCTTTGCACTTCACTGTATTCGAATGTAACGAAAGGATCAGCGGTGCACCGAGTCGATTCAATTCGGTTCAAGAGTCCGCCTAAATCAAGAATTCAATTTTATCCAGCGACTCTAGGATCCTCAAGTATGTAATTATTTTATACCCGGGGCAATATGTTCTATGAGAAATGTGCCATACCATCAGGGCTTACGGCGAGCCTGTCGAGCAGTGTGAATTTACGTATTACACCTTGTAATTAATACTTGGTTGTAATATTTCAGGTCGTGATCTAATGGCCGCAGCTTATGAAATTCCACGTCCAATTTTACAATTACATTCTAATAGGAAGTCCGGGAGTTGAGCTACGCGAATGTAGCCATGCGACGTCTCTAGAGTGTACTGCTGTAGTTGAGAGCACCTCTAATAACGGGAATTCTAAGAGCTGGAGAACAAATTGTGATGAAGATAATTTTTGTAATAATGTTCCGTGAAATCTAAGCCCTGAAACACTGCGCTGTAAAAAATGGTAGTCTTAAAATTGAGAAAAATTAACCAGTTTCCTTGCATGAGATAATATAAATATATAGTGTTACATTAACGCTGAATTGTAATCCATAATTTTCGCATTTATCTTGCAGTGCATATTCACTAGCATCTCTTTGCCATGCAAATAAAATAACGACATTCGGAGAAATCTCGTAATTGAAATTGATTTGATAGTTGAATATTCAGCTTACGCTGCTCAACTTATCTCGAAGATCTATCAAAGAGCCGCAGTGTGCCCACCGTTCTCAGCTTTCATAATATCCCCCAGAGCGTGTGGAGAGTTTGAGATCGTGAAATCAAGATAAAGACCTTTATCTTCCCGCGTGTGTGTAATATGTGACCCACGACCTGGGCTATCCTCGACGAACTTGTTCCTCCGCTGGTGGAGTCGGGCTCCCGAGGCGAAAGGGCTTAACGCGGGTTCTTCTAAATCGACCCGAGCACAAGTTTAGAAAACGTTGAAGAGAAATCCAGCGTAGGAGATCCTGATGTCTCGGCCATGTAACGCGGGTGCTTCCATCTCGTTGGCCTTTGGCTATCTCTTAACTCTCACCGTGAGAACGTGAGAGAAGTTTACGTATCGAAAAGACGTCACTGGGTGACCACGCCTCGTCTTCTGCTATCCTCGCTATCCTTGCCAAACACGATTCTACAATCACTCTAATCCGTTATTACGAATAGTAAAGGAGCAAAATGATAATAAAAACGATTGGAAGCCCCGAAACGAGGAACTTTAGAACGAACCGGTACAATGGTCGATACTCGAGCCGTCTCAATTTGTTGGAATTAGCAGTGAAAAGGAAAAAGGTTGAGAAAAATTGTGAAATATATTCATGGCGAAACAAGAGGACGTTGCACAGTTCTCACTCGGTGGTATACGTGGAGTGTAAATGTTTATATGGCTTATTAAAATACATGCATAGTGTATATATACTGTATCCATATACGTGCCCGACACGATCTCTTTCGTGTCAGTTTGAGTGACTGATGTTCATCCTCCTATTTCATGGGGCCCAGATCCAGAGCCTCGAGTCACGAACCGAGCTGCGCCGCCGGCCGCGAAGGCGAATCCCGAATCAATTAGATATGGTAAATCTGACCGATTAAACGCCGCCGAGCAAGCAGAGATGAAGATTTCATCAAAATCGTGCCGCGATCAGGGGGCTGTTTCATAACTTCTTTCCTCAAGTTCCGACACGAGAGAAGTGAAAGACGGGTTCAAGAACGGAAGAGAGCCATTCGCGTCTCTTTTATTTTTCCACACTATCACGGTGACGACACGTCGCGTGGGACACGAGATATACGCCGCGTTAACAATTCTCATTATATCTTATTTTTTTTATTCTTTCTAAAATTCTCTTATCTTAATTACTTCACTACCTCTCGATCGAAACGCGAGGTAGCGTGTCAATGCGGAGTAGGTTAACTTCATCACCAGCGACTGCGAGTGATCGGCAGATAACTTGGTTCAACTATCTTCTGCCCACCTCTCAATACAGGCATCGCACACGATCCAGATAACATCGGGCTAATTATTGTCAGGTAAAGATCGCGTGGAGGAAAAGACACTATTTTATATCACCCGCACGGAAATCTCCGTTCCTTCGTGTGATGCGAAGTTGGCAGTCGAGGCCGAGACGGCTTCTCTGCGGAATCGGATATCGTCTCTCGCATGTTAGATCGGTGCGAATGGTTCGATCCTGACGGAGTAGCTCATGATCGAAATCGGTGCTTACATCGTGGTTTGATCCCATCACCGTTCAGTACCTGGTTATCGGCGCTGCGGTGAACCATCGCATATTCGAACTTGAGTGAAAAACATTTTCCATTCGTGGCTCATTTATGTTTGTGGTTACGAAAACTAGATATAAAGTCGCAAATATGGGGCAGTTAGGTGGACTCGATACCTGCCACCGAGGGCAACGATGCACGAACGATGATCCACCGTGCGGAGCAAAAAGCTCCAACCGCTTTTTGCCACCGACCCGCATGATCAAGGTGGCCAATCTTCTGCCACGAGACTTTTCCAATATGCTCGATAAGTTCTTTCGGTAGAAAATCAAGATCGGATGCTATCCGCAGGAGGACTACTTTGCGAAGAAACGATCGCGCTTCTTGCAACGTATACTTGAAGCGTGGGTAACCTTTATCGGACCGACTTGTGGATTCGTCAAGCCGTTCCAGACCTTCCTTAACTGTACCGTTAGGGTAATCAAGTTAGTGCATAATGTCGGTACGCAATATCAAACTGTTCCGCAGCTCAGAGGCTGAAGGAAGGCTATTTCCGAGTGATAAGCTCTGTCGCAGTCTACTGCGTGGGAGTTAAAACGCATAAACAATAATATCACGTACTCCGTACGCCCGGTCACTGATAGACGATAATTAGAAACGCGTGGAGATCTCAGGAACCGATAGCATCAAGTCACTAAGGCACCCCGTTACGACGAACGGTGATACCGTTACTGCCGCATTTGCGACCATCTCCGTTCAGAGGTGTTTATTTTTATCAATTCGACATTAGACGGCTCCGCTAATGCAAAGGTTCAACGACACTTGGAGCTGCGTTGATTTTTGTTTCCTTATTTTCGGTCTTCATTCAACGTTTTGCAATTTTACGAACCCAGTGTTTCGATTAAGGAAATTACCGCATCGCGGCATCGGTGTGATTTTCAGCTTCTCATAAATCTGGCAAGCAGTTAACTGCAGGATGTATAATCTTAATAACGACTCGAAAATTGAAATGAGATTTCATCGTAATTGTGCAACGCCGAGATTGCTGCGGTCCCGTGATCATTACGTATATCATACATATCGTAATTACGGTGAGTGTAACGCGATGAAAATTCGCGATACAAGTACGGAGAAAGAATATAATGCCTAGATCTGACCAACGACGGAAGACCCATTACGAAGAAGGACTTTCCCTAGCGTGTTTCCACGTCTCGGTTAGGTACGATATGTCAGAAGGTGAGTCGCGGTACAATCCACGAAAGTAAAAGCAACCAAGAAAGCCTTATGCCGAACATCTTTTGTTCGCGAGTCATTCGAGGCGAAACGAGTCCGTCACCTGGATAACGGAATGGAGTAAAAACGATTCGTCGAAAGTGCGAAGAAATTTTAAAAACCACAATCCACGGCCGCATCTCTGCTTGACGAACTTCATTTCATTTACGAAGCGTAACGAGCGCGTTAATTGAACCTATTTAATTACCTCCTCAAGGCTCACCTCCCTGGACTTCTCTTCACTCGAACGCGGCCGATGCGCGCGCGCTTGTATCGCTGAAAATTAGCATTGAATGCCGGATTTTTTAAGCTTGCCGTTATGGCGTTGCCAAACCGACCCAGGCACTGTCTACCTTATACCATACATACACTCGTAGGCCATAAATTTCGTCAGCTCTAGTTGCATCGCGCACCGACTGCTCCGATCTCGATGTTCAGTCTTTATCCTCTCGAGGCTACCCATCGACCACTCGCGTGCGTACCCTCTCCATGCATTGTTATGATCGGCGAAAGGGGGTATATTTATGCATTTAGCATCCGTGCCCGCTGCCACGCACACATCTGGATACCTTCACTGCGAGTAACGACCGTTCAGCGAGCCATAAGTTCGATGGCGGCAAAAAAATTAAAAAAAAAAAAAGATGAAGGGTGTGCCCCAGTTTATAATACGTGCTCTTGGATCTACAGACCCGCACAGTGAAGCGAACTCGTTTCGTTACAACTGAGACATATTTGAGATCTTTATGGTTTGGGGAAATTTTAAGGAAGATTCTACCGCGTCCTTGGGATTTCCTTCATGGGACGAAGTTCAGGCGAGTCGGGCGAAGCGGAGACGTAAAGTTTCACTTTTTTCGTGGATGTACACGGCAATTAGATTTAACTGGTAATACCTGCAGGTTAGCGGATTTCTTCTATGCGTTCGCACGCGAGTCCAGCCTTTTATACCTCGTTCGTTCTCGTTACAGGAACAGAAATAAAGAAATGTAATAAGAGGTAAACTAACAGTTTTTGCCCGGTAGTCGTCGAAGAGACGTTTAAAGTTGGAACGTTCTTGCTCGATGTATCATAGTTATCGTTGTGGTAGTAACGTGTAAACGGAGTTGAAGCGTGCTTTGGCTATTTACGCAAAGAGTACCTACCATGTTTGCCTTTTATCTCTCAGCGAGAAAAGAATACCAAACACTAAGCCGAGGAATAATAAAAAGGCTCGGCAAAAATTACGCCTCGCAAATAGTGCGATCCTGTCCGAACCGCGATGCTTGGTACTGACATATCACCGCTCAAGACAGTCGGGATCGTAGAACAAAAGGAAGTCGTTCGGCTCCTTAAATACTGCGGGGCATTTACGGTACGAAGGTAAAGGCTTGATTTACGGGATACAACACTCGAAATAGGAATCTAAATACCTGGGTATTCGGACAATCGCAACGCGCACCGTGGAAGTGTACACAAGTAATACATCACGCGTGAATAACGACTTGAACGAATTCCGGTCCAACTTTCCGCGGCTAAGGATCAAGCTCGAAAAAATCATTCCACGACGCAGTTCCGCGTGCTGAAAGTCACCAGCAGAGGACGATCTGAGGTCAGGTCCTGCCGATCTTCTTCGTCCTTTTTAAGACCGGTTCGAAGGAAGGACGTGTTATTATCCTCGGGGTAAGGGCGTTATTATCTTTTGCATAATCGGGTTTTCGACCGGCCCTCGGCTTAGAGATCAAGCGAGTTTTTAGAGGGGGACGATCGAAAGGTGACTGATCAGCGTCGTTGGCCGGTTGTTACGATCCCGGCCGATCCGGTCTAAATTATTCATACTCTTACGTCAATTTTCGTGCAACGTCAGAGCTCGCCGCTTCGGTACGTGAGAAAAATGACCAAGCCTCGATTCGATTTCTGGTCGTCGTAACAGTCGGCTATTTGATCCATCCGATTGTCGGAGCGATAATTGATCCCCGTGGTTATCTATCCCGTTCTCATACGTCACGTCCATGCCAGGCGTTCCTAGGCTGCAGATAATCGGAAGCCTCGAGGTGTGGGGAGGGCGAATTCACCGTTAGATAGAAGCTGTCGGTAAACTCGGCAGGACCGCAGATTAGCACCGTACACATCTGATAACGTCGAATATAACTTCGAGCAGAGGATGATAATCTATGACTATCCTTGTGGGACTTGAAGCACGCTAAAGCGACTTAACGAGAATCGAAAGTTGGGACTCGACGCTCACCGTGACTCGTAAATTCCGATCGCTTCTCTATCCGTCGTACATTTTTCATGGCATCCCTTTGCTCGCACCGCGTCAAACAGAATTTTTAAAGGTACGAGGGTACGGTTTCGGGATACACGAAACGTCGACTCCGACTGTAATTAACCACATCGGGTACATTAAAGTAAAAGCAAAAGCAGGTCGACTGCCCGTTGCGCACTTTTCTTTCCTGACTCTTTAACGATTCCGATTCCGATTCAGAGACGAGATCATCGAGATTGCGAGATAACTGGACGAGAAAATCTCATCGCTCAATCCCGCGGTAGTCTTTTCAACTTCTCAGTGCCAACCGCAGCTGTGTTTGGGTCTTTTCAATTACTGAAACAGTAATTTTAACAAGGTACGACTCGAGCATGAGCAAACTAATTACCTCGACCTTAGCAGCTGGCCGTTGTGAGAGAGAAAAAAGATCGGTTGACCTTCTCCCTGCAGCCGATGGACCAAGAAGCGTACGTAGTTCAGAGAGTTCATTTAACCCCACTGATAACATCTTCCAGCTGTGCAAAGCGTCACGCTCCGAGTATTTCGCCAAATACCGTCAACGCGCCGTAGGAATTTCGATTTTTTTTTTTCTAGTCTACCTGCAGTTTGAGGAGGGATGATTTCAGCGATCGGACACTCGCTTCGCCGAGATCTATCGCGAGATAGCAGGATCATTCCGGACGCAACCCACATCCAGACGGTCCTCTCTCCGCCCGAGGCGATAGAAATCCACGTTAACTCCACGTCGAATCTCGTCTCGTCTTCGTCGGTTCGCCCGGGTTCGCATGGGTTCATCTCACTCGCGTGTCATAATAACATAAGCGCCGACTTCACCTCCGGGACGTTTTTTAATAACTTATCAAGTGAAGCGCGCGCCAGTTTGCTTTGATAATAAATGAACAAGCGGAGCAAACTAGGCATACAATTTTTGTTCCTTTCATCAAGGTGAAGTAAATCTCGTTGGAGAAAACGCGTTCGTTAAACAAAGTTACGAGTAATTTCACCTGGCGAATTTTTATTCAATTCAAATTCATCCTACATCGCATTGTACGTTTTTCTTCCTTCCCAATCCTCTCGGCACTCCGGATCCAAACAAATCTTTAGGCAAACTCACGCGGGAAAAGAACGGCGAGCAGAATCATATCGCTCTTTCTTTTTGGGAGGCACGGATACGCCTTCTGGAACCGCCGGCCTCAGACACCACAAATCACCGCGTGTCTTGATAAAATTCCCCCTGAAGTTATACCACGATATATGTATGCGATACACACAGACCTCGTATACTCACGTCCCAGATCTACGCGTGTGTATGATCTTAGCATTCAGGCGGACTTTCTTTATCCATAAAAATTCTTTCAACCTAGTCGTTTCGCTCCCTACTTCATCCGGATCGATCTCAGCGTGCTACAATTATATTCTATAATATACAATCATTCAAACGTCCGTACGAGAAATGATGAGATACGAATTAGAAACAAATAATACTCATCGCTTTTAGGCTTGTATCAAAGCTTCCTTCGGCTGTCGGAAAGTAATTACACTCGCACTCCGAAGTGGATGAGATGATTTTTCCTTTTAACAATTGAGCGTCGCAAGCTTGGAGTGCAGAAATTATCCCGTCGCGTATCGAACGTTCATGAATTGTACGCAGAAGCTTCTGCAGGTATAATCGGCCGATAGACTTTCGTTTAAATTTGCATACCGGCCGGAATTTATCACTCTTCGTTATACGCGAGAGAGAGTCTATGAAAAATGATGATTAATTACCTGCAAGTTCGCACGGCGCGATGCAGCGATTCACCTGCCGCAACGGTGCTTCAAACGATGTTCAACGAGTCGCGAGTTGTCACGTATAATACGAGATGAAGATCAGAGCTCTGGGCATCCTTGCAGACGCGGCTCGTTATATATGCGATGCTTTTTCTCCCTTGTTGTTCTCTTTCTCCACAATTTTTACAGCGAAGCAGGCGACCTATAAAAATCTGGCATCGACGTACGTTTGCAGCTGGCAGAAGATGGGCAAAGGGCCAATCGACGAGGGCAAAAAAGCGTCGTAAATTTATACGCATTCGTGGTCAAAGCATTGTACCGAAACGATGGAAAAGAGAGACTCCTGGTTTTACTGCCGGACTTGCACATTGGCCGAAGGCGCGCGCGGCGTTTTGCCCATGTATAGGCATTTATCCATGATCGCTCGAACGATTTTATAAGCGTCGAGGATAAGGTGCACGGCGCTTTATTCGCGAAGCGTGACATTCACGCTAAGATGGTCAAGTTCACGATTCACAAACTCACGACGCCGAGCTTCGCAAGCTCCTCCAGTTTCACTGAAAACGCTTCGTTTTTATCGACCGGGGCGACTTTTTCTTTTTTTTTATTGCGAAAATATGTTGCACGTTGCAGCTCGGAGAATGTTACAACCTGAAAGTACTCCGAAGAGTTTACCACGAGTCTTGCCTAGTAGCAACAACGGTCGTTAAAATTTACGATCCCGATCTTCGATGTTATACGGATTTGGCGTAAAAACCATCGGCAGAATTGCCTCGAGGCGATGAGTTCCGGAGGAAATTGCGGCAACGTTCACTTCAGAATTAGTCTTCTTAATGCGCTGAATTACTCTAATTTTTATCGCTTGTTTAGAACACGTGTGGCAACTTCATCCTCGCCGACTCAAGGTTCTTCCTAATAATCGTTAATACCACGCGACTCGAGTGTGCGTGTATGAAAATAATAGAGAATGCATCGCAACGCTGCCATTATGGTCTCTCCATTCCAATGCACTATGGATGCAAATGCGTGCCTACCTAGGAACATTCGCGCGATCGTCTATTCATATCTCACTCGGATCAGCATGAGAATCAATTGGTTCGCTTACGCTCGTAATTATGCATACACCGCGTACATACAAGGTGTCCAGCTTGACTCGAATTATAACCAAGGCACTCGAAAGAATTATGGGAAAACAAAACAGACGATAGATTCCAACGACTGCATCATTTTTTCGCGTGACAGTGCTAAACGATATCCAACGATACTTAATTGTTTCGTAACGACGCTATCCAGCAGCTCGGAAACACACTTTATTATTGTATATTAATGCATGTTTGTTCCAGTGCACCGGGTCAATCTTCCCATTACCACAAATATATTCGGTCGTAATCATAGTGCGTCGATTGGCATCGTAGTATTTCAAATTTTCCGACTGGACACGGTGTATAATAAGCGTACGATAGGCTCGATAATACATTCAATGACCACATGGATGTGCGTACGTAATTATTGCCGCGTTTATCTGGTACCGAATGACAGCATGTGGCCTAGGGAAGCGTTTCTACACACTGGAATACCTCTAATGTACCCTCTCGACAAGAACTTGCACAGGTCAGCACGAGGCAGTGTTCAGCTCTGGCATAAATATGAATCAACTCGGTAATTGCGGCCAATAAGATAGTTTTTACAACCTCTATCACCATGCCCGAGTGTATATACTACACCCTACTTACATAAAACAGAGCTCTGCGTGAGACTCGGGATGTGATATTCATGCAATCATTAAGTACTTACAATGATCAGAGTTATATTGTGCTGGTAAAATTACCGACTCGGATGATTCAATCCCGATATCAAGATGTCGGAATACGCGAACGTGGTAAAAACGTAGTGCTGAAAATCGGACTGGGACAAATCGAATTCTAACTCGGGATTGCACACGGCTTGGAAAGTCTGGCCTCGCGTCGAGACTCTCGTAAGTTTTTCAGATCAGAAAAGTGATTCGCGGGACGTGCGTATCAGCTTTACGGTAGAAAATGTGCCTGAAAATGTGTGCATTTGTGCCAAGGTACCTCGGGACATTTACACCCGCGTATAGACAGCCGTGCACAGGCAACTTGTCGTCTTGCGAGAAGACAAGACAAGACTCGACGCACGCACGTGGGTAATGGTTGCCGATAAATTCGACAAGGTACGCGCAACTCCGCACTGCAGCCGAGTAAAATGCAAATGTACGAATAACGCTGCCGACTCACCGCACTTATCCTTTGCCGTTGAGACATTCCGGGTGAAGATTATTTCGGGGTTAAGTAGGTATCGATTGCGCTCCTTACCTGAAACACAGCAAAAGAATAAATTAGGTACCGTCGCATCGGCTGACTTTCGTTGTTCTCATGCGGGGGCATCTGACAAAGCAGACGTAAGTCAGTAAGTACAAAGTAGCCTACGTGTGTTTACACCGAGTCCCGGTTGTTACGTAATACGGGTATAGGCGACTAATTTGAATGAGACAAGAACTCGAGTAGGCGCGACCTCGCATGTCGCCCAGGACGCGAGACGTTGACAAGCAAATCGTGGGAAATATCATCGCGCGCGATGATTCAAGGGTGAGTACGGACGTAATACGGTGACCACTTTCGTGCTGTAGGTACCTCCGTACTCGATTATGCTCAACCGAGCACCACTCCCGTCATCCTGACACTCTCAACGCGTTTCGCAAATCAAGGATAACCCGACATCGCGACACGTCTGTCGTCATCTCCGCTAGATAGATACACACGTGTATTTCCATTGTGCGCATGGCAATCACGACAGGTTCTCGGCATTCGACACTCCCCTTCGGGTACATTCGAGAAACTGGTCTCCATGTCGATCATGCAACAATACGGAACACGCGGTACTCTAACGTCATTTGATTATTAGTCATGAACAATTGTCGTATTATTATTCGATCAAGCTATAAGAATTACTTTTTCCTTTTCTCAAACGTTATCGAGATTTCCATCCAAACCTTGTGTGAAAATGACGTGCGTCGAATAATTTCACCACACAGTTACTTGAAGTAAAAAACAAGAAATCAGTTGATCCCTAACGGTCGAAACATTGGTTGGTCTGTCTTTCACCGAATAGAAGAGACCATGAATTGACGGAAGTACCGATATCGCTGTACCAAGAATTGGCAGATCATTTGGGGAATCTACGCAGAGCAATAATCCAAGTGTAGGTGAATTTTATGAATTTTTTTCCTTCAGCGAGGAGAATCGAATAAGGCGCAGACGGCTGGGCGGACCAAGCAGGACCAGGTTGGCCTAGGCTAAGAGTCGCGAGCTGTTGCATAAATTGTTCAAGGAAGATAAAATAGCGTTTCACGAGCATGGCACACGGATTGTCTCGTCTGTCGTATAAGCGCGGTGTGTCTCGCCGTTTAAATCGGCGCGCTCCACGTAGAGTGACCACCACACGGCCTGATCTCCACGGACACTGGAAGCCAAGTCGAACCATCTACAAGCGATTCTTTATGCCTCTCAGCCAGCACCTGTCGCCGGGAGTGATTTGTGCGCGAAACCACATTGCAGAGGAGGTCACTGGGGTTGAGGACGAAAAGATGCGGTCAGTCCTTGCTTTCCAGGAAGTTTGGCACACATCGAGCACGTGCGATTTTCTGCGAATCGTACGAATATGGTCGGAATTGACGATAAACGTGAACGTGGTCCGCTGCAACCGTCCTTGTTCGTGGAAAATGGTGCGGGGAATAAGGAGATAGAAAGTTCCTCAGGGATCAAGATAGCGCCAGAGCTCCGTACCACGTGCAATTTTACTGCCACTCACTACAGAGTGACTAAATCAGGGTTCAGGTTACGACACTGTACATCTTCGTTCACGCTCGTGGGCGGTTAACGCCCAGTTTGTGGCAAGAACAAGGTGCAGCGGCTGGGGCGGAGGAGTGAAATACGAGAAACGCAGTAACGAACTGGGTAACCCGGTCGGCTGCTGCAAACTCTCGGTTATGCACAGGGTGTGCCGTTCAAACCCTCGTTTCCAGGACCCGAGATCAGGAGCGTGGAACAATGTGGCAGACTCGAGCCGCTGCTTGGAAGAATCGTGAAAACACCAAAGCACAAAATAATTAATAAGTTGAATTGAATTAAAGTAGGGAACGAGGTCAGGTGAGCAGACGGTAATAGACCGAGGTTTTGTCAGCAGAAATTAGAGAAAACGTGTACAAAGTGTAGACGAATGGGTCGGTCCGAGTGATTTTCTAAAGGCTGATTGAACGGTAATGACCGAATCGGTCGTATACCTTCGGATCGATCGTTAAGTCGGTCAATCGGTTGACAAGAGTCATGCCTGGTTCTAGAGTGTTTACCGCTAAGGCGTCCTAGATGATCGCGGCACTACGTTGGTCACCTATACATCCACGCTTTATAGGTGCAAACGGTTTTTACGCGCAAAGAGATACGACTAGATCACGTAGACGAGCTTGCGCCGTGCAACGTATACCAGCTTGACGAGTTTTTATTTCACAAATTGTATCAACGAGAATATCAGCATCTCGATCGAAACTGGTTTTGATCCAATTACTGAATGCCTCGACTTGTTCCCATAGGGTCAACACAAACAGTGAGTCAGGGGCAACCGCTGGCGTATCAAACCGCTCGGGGCTATGAGGTGCCATTTAACTGGCTCGTAATTAACCAAGTGACAAGGCTGATATCACTGACTAACGGAAAACAAAATTCGCCGTTATTACCGCGAGCCGTTAATTGAAATTGGTCCGACGTTCGCTGCGAGTAGACTTCAAAAACTTAAAATTAACGTATTCCAAATGGAGAAGGAGCAACGAAAATCTAGCTTCGCGGCTTCGCGGCTTCGTGGAGTTCACGGCGTTCGAGACTTCCAAGCATCCTTCGTCAGGCGACTGCATCGTTGCGGCTGGAACTGCTGCTTTCTAGTTTGTATTCCAGCAAAGTCGAATAGTGACTGCAAGATTCCGTCGTACGTCAAGTGGCATTTTGGCCTCTGAGAAGCGAACAAAGTCGTTGCTCAGCCGGTGGCATCTGAGAATCACGTTTCTCAACAATTCGGGGTTAGTAACGAGAAAAAGACACGGCGGCGAGAAAAACGCGGGTCAGACAGAGATGACACGCGTGAAATCCCTAAGAGTGAAAGCTAAGGTTTACTTATTAAATATTACGCTCACGTCCGTGACCAAATACTGTCGTGTGGCACGCCGCGCGGACTTGCGTAATCGCATAACCATTGTCAATATTTCTGTACGAAACTGGCGCGTTTGCACGATTCAAAGTCGTTACTCATTTCGTCGGCCGAAAAGAACCGCTGTGTGTGTATGTCGGATGTCAAGCGATTAAGTCACTCGAGTACACGAAAAGCTGACGCATGAAAAATTGCACCGATCGTGTAATAAATTAAAGAATTTTGATTACAGGCACTGGCAGGCACAAGGGATTCGACGGAATTCGACTCTGGAGAATTTCAACTACGGTAGCCTACAATCGATATTGAACATTCCATTAGACGGGCGGAAGAATTCCCGACTGGAAAGTTAATACCCGTTGAGATTATTGGAAATCGAGTGAAAACTAACGCGAGGTTTATTAAATTTTATTCCGCCTGATTCAGCGAGTTATGCGCCTTCGGAAAAAGAGGAGAAAAAAACGTCAGCGTTCCAATAACCGATGAGGTGACGAACGGAATGAATAAACGATGAACAAACGTTTAGCCAAGACTAGAATCTGTTAGGAACCCTCAATGGGCGGAAATGAGCAGGCCCATGCTCGTATATGTTTAATGTATATACGATGGCGTGTTACAGGCCTTAAATCCCGTACAAACAGAAGGTCTTAGAGTGGCTGTAATTACGCGACGTATATGTATGCCCATCTCGTTAGTTTCGACTCAAGAAGGATCCTCTCGCAGCATTAGACGACGATTGTGTTATTTTTTGAGAAGGAAGCGGTACGTGGCAGACGATTTGTACGAGTGGTCACGGTTTCGTCAGCAAGTGTTTATCCCGATGGGCTTGATTGGCCGTACTCTGAGTAACGGGCGTCGGAATTGTAGAATAAAATCAGGAAACAGCGCGCGGTGGCAAGGTTGTTTCGTTTCCAATTAACGGGCGTAACGAATTACGGTCGTAACCCCTCGACCCTCCTTGTTGAATAGCGGCAAAACTTCACGAGAGTGTTTGCGTAGAACGAAATTGAAATTGAATGACGTTAGGCGCGCGTCTTCTCCACGTTCCCTCTTGGCTAGAATCGCGTCTCGGAGGAAGAGCCGTTCTAGGAACCCTCGTGCCAACGCGTCTTCATTATCCTTCTTGGTCCTCGCGCATAAAGCACTCCTCCAAGGCCCCGCACGTAAGACGCGATCAATTAGCGTTGGTACCAGCCTCGCGATCCTCCTGCAGACTCTACATGCCCAAAGCACAAAAGGTCCAAGAGCAAGATGCACGTGCTGATATTTGTTGCTTATGAAAGCAGGTTGCATGTCGCCACTGCGCCGTGTCAAGCTTGCTCTCGGTTATACGATCGGACTTCGGAACGATTTCTGCTTTGAAACGAAAACCATGAGAGTTAAATCCGCGAGGACATTCGTCATAGTTGGACCAAAAAGGAGAAGCGGAGTGTCGCGTTTCTGACTCCAAGGATCCTTCTAGGTACGGTGAAATAATCGCACACTTTTTCTCTCTACATCCGAAGGACTTACGACTGGCTCTAAAAAAAATTTATCGCCCTATGGGATATTTTATTTATTAATTTATTCACGCGACTGCTGCGGCCTAACGTTTCCAGAAAATATTATGGTGAATTAGTCACCGAGTCGAGTGTATTGTAGGTGTACAAGGTACCCTGCTGCAGGATGCCTGACTCTCGGGGTGTGAGAGGATATTATAATTCCTCCTCGACTAGCCAGCTGCTTTCGCAGTTTCCTTCGAAGCGAAGCGCAGGAAGTTGATTCACTGCGTATACCTTATGACTCTACGCGCGTGTTATGCCCGTCTTACGACCGCAAGAGTGTAACAATTGTTGCGCCCCGGAGCGACGGTCGAACAATGAATCAGCCTAGGCACGAGTAAAAAGCGTTATTAGTAATTCGAAAATTGTCCCGCCCCGGGAATCCTCGCCACGCGAGTAAACCGATCGGTTGATATTCCCTGAGACACCGAGAGCTCTGCAGTGCAGCTGTAAGTGTCGATAACCAGACACGTCGCTTCTTCCCACGATGGGGTGTAACAGGATGCCTTTCTCCACCTCGCAGGATTGTGGTGTCAAATATAGAAAATGAACAAGACAGGACCTTGACCGAAGGACTCTGTATTATTGAAGACAGCAGACGCCTGTGTCCGGAAAAAAAGATTCGTTTCAATACCTGCTGGAAAATCAACTTGTTCGTAATAAATATTATTTTTGTTTGAAATATACTTTGAGGTATTACTGGACGGATATTCCTAACCAAAAGTAAGTCTAGGTGCGAACATTGAATACTTCGCGATGGGATGAAAATCTGAAAAAAATCAATCACAACCAAGTTAATAAGATAATCCGTTTTAAATCCGTTTAATCCGTAATAATGATCCTAAACATTGTTAATAAACTGTTCGAACAAAAATTCGCATAACAAATCTCTAGTGACATTCTTTTAAAAATTCTTTCTCAATTCTGAGACGCATGAGAAAACCTTCGCTACGATGAGTAGTCACGGATTTTTTCACTAAACCACGATCAATTCAATTCGCATGAAATTGGGGGTAATGACATCCTCGCCAAGAATTCTCGCGCATGTAACGAAGCGCAAACAAAAACACAGGACACAAAAATATTTTTATCCTGAAGTATGGTTTCTCGGTAATCTTATCGCCCACGCGTCAGAGACCAGCCGTGACGTCACAGGCTGAAATTTTTACACCGCGATGAACGCGCCGCTATAAAACTTGAGACGAAGAAAGACAAAGAGAGATTTACGCCGGTGCATTGATCCTGATTCACGAAAAGTCGTTGTACGTCTGGAATAAATACATTACGACGGTTCACTGTGCTTCGAGTTTTCGTCCGAGTCGCGGACTCGTGAATCGTCACGCACCGACGCCACGATTCGTAAGACGACGACGTTTTGCACCCGGACTGGCAATGAGGTTCGTTGAATCATCCAAGAAAGAATCGCACGTTTCTCTGACCATCTCGGTGATCAAATTTCCCGATCGAAACCCCGACGAAGATCGGTCGGGAGTGAGAGAGACAAAATTGAATTCGATGTCGAGTCCAAGCTTTGTTCCGGCCACCGGAGATGCGCGGGATAAGGAAAGGGTAAAAAACGCGACACTAACCGATACATCGAAACAATACTGCAGTTCCGCGGTATTTGAATATACCTACCGTGAATAAATCGAAGCCACGTTGTCTCGGGAAACGCGTCCATCTCTTTGGTCCCTCGTATCTCTGCCGGACGTTGTCTGTCCGTAATTCAATTGAATTTGCCTATTTCTCTCTTTGCCCTATCCTCGATTCTCCGCGAATTCCAATAGAAAGATTGCGATAGCCTATTCGATCGACTCTGTGATCGATGGTAGAGGATGTTTCGAATTAAACAGAAGTTCGTCAAAGACGGACAGTTGTGTATTGGCGATAGAATTTCTAAGGGTTTCAAATAGGGGATGCATGCGTCTTTCCTAGCGATTCCGCTTACGTTCGATCGCAGATAGCGACTATTAAAATAAGGGGAACCTGTCGTTTGGAGGTTGACAGATTTCTTCCTCGCGATTAATTGATTGAGCGTGATCGAACGCGCGCTTTACGCATATCCAGTCGATTCTGTATAATTTGCCGTAACGAATCCTCCGGCAGTGTCTAAACCTTGAAAAACTTATTCACTACGCGAGGCTCGTCGGCGAACGGAAATTTGCATAAATTTCTTAATGACCATCGGCTCGGAGAGCGTCAGGAAATCGATGCCTGCGTGCTTCCAAGCCGATATCCCGTGTCCCTGAGTAGTTGGTTACGGGGCACCAGAAAACTCTTTCACCTCGATGTAACCTAGGAAGAGTTCTTCTCCGCGGGAGGGCTGAACCGCGGCTATTTGTTCCTGATTGCGTTTTGCCTCGGTGCTCGTATCGACTGGGCTTTAATAAACGAGCCGGCCGGTACCGAAGGCGGATTCCACGCTCTCGCCGAAGGGATTACAAGGGCACGTGATGTGTACTTTGACGGGAGAAATAAGAACGGAGGCATGTCTCGATCGGGATTAATGATCCTCGCCATGTTGTTCGACGATCTTGGATCGACAGGGCCGAATTTATCGCAAGTAAAAACACGAGCTTCCCTGTTAAGATTTACGAGTAACCGTCACGAGCGTATTTTTGGAAAGAATATCGAAGACTCGCGGAGCGTCTTATGCAGGGCAATGAATTATCGTGGAGGAAGGCTCTAAAGTAACGACATAATCAGAGGGTCGTAAAGCCGTTTACTATCGAACTAGGTTAGTCGTTTGAGTCGGTCGGTCTCCCTAGAATACCCGGAGCAATTTGGAATAACGTCGAGAGTGGGAGTCGGGAGAGCGTAACTGCGGTTAAATTATCCCAAAGCATTTTGCCTGCGAGAGAATTGACGGCGAAAATTTACGGCGCCGAAAATCAGCCGGGTAAATGCAGAGAGCTGCCAAACAAAGGCAAGGCATTAAAGCTGAGCCGAGGATCGTCCGTTCCTCCGTAGGGCTCAATCAAAGAACATGACTTATCGTAAAGCTTCGCCAAATCTCGGGTAATGGGATACTTAATGCTGCGAGTCACTGACCTCCCCCGGCTATGAACGCACTCCAGAGTCGTTCCTCAACGCCACGAAGTCGCAGCTTGACTGTGTACTTTAATCGTAACATCTACCACATGTAAGAGTGCCTTATAGAAATCGAGGGAAGCGATAAACGTCCGCAGGGTCCGTACAATGGACGGTCTGCACTTGACCGCACTCGCTTCTCGACCGACCGGACTTGTTGCTAGAGTCCGATGCTGGATGGTCAACACAATGCTGACAGCAACCAAGACTAGCAAGATTGCACGGAGGTGTGACACCCTGTACACCGACGCGAACTGCGAGGCAGGGTCAGGACGCACTTGGAAGTATATCACTCGGACTCAATGAACGACCTTGCGAATTTTTGCACCTAAAAAAAAAAACGTTCGAATCAAACCATTTTCCGACCATTCTAAGTCAGCAGGTTAATCGTGAGATGGATCAGAGACCGAGTTGCGCAGCTGGCAGACGGAACTGTTCGGTGGGTAAAAGCGGAGAGGTTTTCACACGGGAAGGAAAAGTGACTAGAAAAGACCATTGGGAACAATGCGATGATATTTTGTAACAGTCCTGTCACCACGCGTGCGAATTGTAGGAGAAAAAAAAAAAAATTAAGGTTTCAAGTTATACAATCTCTCCTATGGAATTATTGTACGCGTGTATGATGCACTGTTGAAAGTTTTCATTTTTTAGACAGAGTGCAAAATCCTTGGGCGAGGAGCGAAGATCGATCAGCATTTGCGATGGAAACAAAAGTCGTAATAACATCTGGAACACGACGCAGTCCGTCTCGACTAGATACTGAATTTCTCCGCTGCAGCTTGTCCGCGTATTGTACTCGAGAAAAGTGTAGGTGGTGCGGTGATCTCATGTTTCATATTTATGCCCTCATCTGCATATTACGAGCAGGGTGTGCCTAGGTGGCTACTCAGTCTGAGCTGCCTTGACGGGTGGAATGTGTTAGATTAGATTGCCTGCCTGTCTACCGTGTGACAGCAGCCCACAGGAAGAATATCCAGGCTTTTTACTTTCTTCTCAGTTTTCTTTCTTATATTTTATCGCACCTCGAACCGTCCGAACAATTAGCGATGAAACGTTAATCGCGTCTGGTATCAACGGATGACGATTCAGGCGAAACTTTCTCTTCTTGACGTTTGCTGCGAGAGAAATTTCGTAAATTCGATTGTTTATTTTTTTCTTTCCATCGATCAGGAAACGAAGATCCCGAGTTATTCGAGGAACTGAAACGCGAGTATAACGTGTGATAAACATGTTTCACCGCGAAGAGGAAACTAGACGAAAAGCACCTCAGACTCGGTCGAATAGCAGCAGCAGCAGAAAACGCGTAACGACAGAGCTGGGAGAAGATCCTATAATAATTCCCGATAAACCGCAACGATTTTTTTATTCACACTGTTGCGTTTTGTTGAAACGCTATCCGTTGTGACTGCGTGGCCAGGCTAACTGGCTAGTATATGATAGAATAGGATAGGATAGGATAGGATAGGATAGGATAGGAGGACCGTAACGCCGGCGAAGGGCAGCCGTAGTTGCCGTAACCCGATTTCCCCCCGACGACCGCCGGCTGCGGTGAACATCGACGCTAAGGATCAACAACCCTGGGAGACGCCACCTCCGGAGAAGCTTACGCGTGGCGGCAGCAGCCGCGGACTTCTTGTCATTATGAAGAAAAATTAGCCACAGTACTAAAGCGGCGCGTCGCCGAGTCGATCGGCTTTGGTCTCGATGTCAGAAAACGGGATGGCAGGCATCGCGATTCCTGCAAGTCCAGTTTGTCTCGCGTCCGATGAATCGGGTTCTGCCTGCACTCTGTCTCGAGGATCGAGCCTCTCCGAGAGGCATCGACGCGAACAGGGCGTAACGAAGACTCGTTCAAACCCTAGGAATTTCTCTTTCATTATATTTTTCATCCCACCGTTATTATCCGGCCTAGCTGAACATCTCCCTCCGGAGATGTTGATTGTCCGGATGCCGCGATACCCTGATTGGATTTTAATACCCGACTTCTCGACTTTCCTCTATTTATTTTACCCTTTTGTCTACCGCAAATGAGCCACCGGCCTATGTCTCATTTTCTCTGAACTTTCTCGGAAGTTAGAAAGGAAGGGAAAAAATTGTAGGCTACTCCAACGTAAAGGATCCTCTCTTACTCCTAGATTTGGTCTGCCCGAGGGCTTCGTCGGTTCGAAGTAGAAGTGTGACATCATCTTTCATTCATTCCACCGTCGTGACGATGCGGATTAAAAACCCACAAATCCACGATCTTCCAATTCAGTTCCACGCCACATAGTCACGTTTTGGCCGTGGCTTCGACGAATTTCTCGCGAATCCACGTAGAGGTGACAAAGCCACATATCGTACTTTCCGATGAAAATAATCTCCCGCACCCGGACCAAAGGTGGTGATTAGAACACAGCGCTCAGACTGATAATCGGCCTTCTTCTCGGATAGTGAATAAAACCGAACTACTGTCTCCCGGAGGGTGTGATAATTCGTAGAAGTGATTCGATACTCGTGCGAGCAGTTAATCTTGACTTTTACTTTCCGCCGTAACAAATGAGGCACCGGTCATTTGCCGTATGATCCGGCTCTTCGCTAGCTGAAAGACGCTGAGGTTCTTGCGCCATTAATCCTTTGTCAGTGAAGGGGATTGTCGCTGCAAAGTGGCGAGCATTCATCTCCATGGAAACATCGTCTCGACGTGTATATTTTGATGTTGAGGGAGAGATAATCCTCCGGGAGAGGGACGCGACCGTCGCTTCGTGGCTTCCTAAATTAAAAATTGCGATGATCCAGATACGTGCTGCGCTCGATTTTTTCCTCAACCGGCGATTTGCTCGACTGCACTTCGCCCAGGGCTTAAGGGCTTGGTTTCATATTCAATACGCCGCGCAGCTGAGGTTGGGCTAAGATTCAGCGCCGCACCTTCTCTCGAAGATGGGTCTGCAGAGTCCGCTTGATTTCGTCTCGCAACAGCGTCTCAACGTCTCCCTTCGTCAGGTTTTCGTGCCCTTCGTTAACGAAGCTGAGTTTTATGTTCTACGCGTTGTCCCGGAGGAGAAGCTGCTAAAGTCGAGGAGAAAGATCGCGACGGTTCGCGAAGCCAACGCTTTCTGGTTCCTTATTGGAGCTGGCGGGTTCTTTCCGAGGCAATTTTAAAATCTGTCCGTTCCGAAGGCCGAGGATACGACTCGCTTACACTGGCGTAAAAGATTGCTTTTAAATCACCGTACGCGTAAAACTTGGCCCCGACACTCGAATGACGTGGAAATTAAAAGCCGCACTCATCTTCGGGCTCTCCGCAACCGTGGAGACCAGATAACGAATCGAAATAATTAAAAAGCACGTAGTACATCGGCTGAAATTGACTAATTAGCAGGCCTTGGGGGCTCATCTTCGCCCGCCATTGTGACTGCAGGATCGTTGCCAACTTCCGCATTTGTAACATCAATGGATAAAGATATGATGGATAACGCACCGACCTTCATACCCGTCAGCTTGGTGGTCGGCCGGAACATTTTTCGGCCACGGTCAGATCCACAGCACGGGATAGTTGAAGCGCGAATAAAGCGAAAGGTATTCGCAGGAAAATGAGCAGCCAGCGAAACGAGGAGCTTCGAGATTTGTCGAGGGAATAACGAGCCTGATTTTCTCAGATAATTTATTCACGATTCTAGTCGAATTCACAGATTCCTAATCTCGGCTGTCGGTTGACAATGGACAAAATTACGCGCTTCGAATTACCCTCCGTGTTATCCAGTCATATCGCGATTGTGGGCACGAATTATGGCGAACCGTTTTTCTCGCCAAACTTACAGTGACTGTACAATAAAGTTCATTGTGACAATCGTGCGAAGCTTTATAATTATACCGAGAATAATGTTTACACGCGTAATTAAATTCACTACACACATTAATTTTACCGAGAGGAACGAGCTGCATCAACTTCAATTATACCTCAATTATTATCCTGTTAGACAATTTTTTCCCTCTCTCTTCATTCTTATTCTTCTTCTTCCTCTTCTACATCTTATTCAATTTTTTTTTTCTGCAGGCACATATAATTCGCTTATGTATACCCATAATTATCAGACAGGTCCAAAGACAGGGTCCGAGCTAAGGTAGAACGCGAAGCGTAGAACGAAATTGTTATTCTGTCCCGACCTCTGGACCTCGGTAAAATTACCTTCCCAATTTGGCAATTCGCCTTCTCTCCTCGACTAATAACGAGAAAATTCGAACAAGAACGAACAACCGAGCGCCGAATCGCGTGTGCCTCTAACTTTTTAATAATCGCGGTTGAAATTAAATTCGTATTTGGAAATAAGCCACGCGATTACGGTCCGACGTAAACAATGACTGTATGGATTCGAGTTGATATACGACGTAGTAAATCCCGTGATTTTCGCATTAATTTAATTAACACGGATAGCAAATATTTCACGCAGGAGTCGTTTCATTTATTATTCAGACACGTTTTTGTTGTTGGATTATTTTTTCTCTCTTATTTTTCTTTTTCAACGTTTTATACGAGATTTCCGTACGGCACTGAAGTTTTATTATGCATTCAAGATGCGAAGGATTCTCCGAATGTGCAGTCCGACCACGAAACCTTCGACGAAGTGCGATAAAAATCGATTAGGCTTTCCTCTCCCTGAATACAAAATAATATTTTGCAATATCGAGAATCTGGCGTAGGAAGGATGCGCGGATCGCTACGAGTGGATACACAAGACTCGAACAGCTCTTCAAGGAACAGGTGGTCGCGGTCCGAGGATAAGCTCGACTCTTTGACTGCGGACGGCGGCGAATGAGAATGTCTGCGAATACAAATCACGGTTCCGGTGAATGCCCTGGAAGGATAGAAAAAAATGCAGGCTCATTACTGCGGCTCCATGGGCCGCGGATATGTACAAGATCCCGGAGCATCGCCTTTCTTGCAGTCCTAGGCACAAATAGGCGAATGTACATAAAGTGAAGGTGCACCGATTTCCAGCGAACTTAACGGCACAATGGGATATTCTACAGCCGAACAAAACCGTTCCCAGTAATTTCTTCCCCCGGGGCGTTATCCGCTCGACTCGTTCGATTCGAGCTTTCGAATTACGCGCTAAAGGCGTTATTGTAATTCCTAATTTAATGATTTTACGTGACTCCGTTACGATCGGCCGAGATAAGTCGGGGCGTGCGTTGGGTCTAACTCTCGAGAAATCACCACCGTTTGAGGCCGAACCCCGTATTACCGATCAATTTGATGCAGGATGCGGGATGTGGGAACGCGAACGGATGGTAGCTTCTCGTTGCTTGTATCCTTGAGCCATCGGGCAGACTCCGGCCGTTGGAAGATTAACCGAGGTACAACACGCCAGTAATACGTGAATAGATACGCACATACTCGTATCGCGCAATATAATTGTATCGCCGCCACACCTAGAGCAACGCGTGAAAATTGCACCTGTTTCTCTTCGCCGAGTGATTAATTTTACGCCAACGTGCAATTCATCAAGCCCTACCAACAATTATAAATGTACGAACCAGACTCTTTTAATCCACATTTCAGAGGCCAGTGTGATTAATGGGCTCCGTCTTTGTCCGCGTGATATAGAATACACCATGGATAATGTTCCTCGAGGAATTAAAAGCCTTATTGGCCTCGATCGGCACCGTGAAACATGTGGCACTTTAACGGTCGGTCAGCTCCGAAGCGTCCCATACTCCGGGGACGTCGTTGACGATCTTCGGGTGCGGCGTGCAAAGTGTGAGAGCTTGATCTCGAGCGTGGGAAAATGCTCGTACATCGTAGATATCTTGCAAGTGGTGGACGGTGGCAAATCCCGAGTTTGAGTGGGCGACCATTCATGGCTAGCAGGTTTCCTCGCCACCTGACCAACCGACCACCTGACCAATCGTACCTACTCTCGGCTACCGGCGTGCATACACCCTGACATCTCTCCGATCGTGCGTATTGAGTCGCAAGAAACTGTTTTCAACCGGTCGCTGGTACTCGACATTGATTCACGACGCGCCGTAGTCTAATTTAGATCACCGATACGATAAGTTATAGCGTTGTAGGAATTCAATCCGAAGGTGGAGTTCGCGAGGGAAAATCTATAGGTGATTCTTCCGAAAATCGTTGTCGAAGACTCGTCGGCGAGGTTCGTCACGTGATATTGCAACGACACTGTACGTCAGTCGAATATTCAACCTGTCAATATCACGACTCATTCTCGCCGATGAAAGAAAATATTTGCATAGCCGTTTGGTCGCCCAAGCACTTTCGTTTCTGCCGCAGCTATCGCTGACGAAAGCGAAGTTCTCTCGCCGGATTCGGACGACGTTTCCTGTTCCATTCCCGGAGAAACGCCGTCTCTTCAACGACGAATTTTTGGAATGAAATTCGAGTCCTGGAGGAACGGCTGGAAGTCGAACGATTTTCAGCCCTAGCCCGTAAAGCGTTGACCCTGATGCCGGGATAATTGAGGGACTCGGAGGAACGACGCCTGTGTGTAACGCTATCTGGTCTAATCATCACTTGCGCTCGAAGGCTCGCAATTACCGATCGCTGCCGTAACCTTGTAATCAGCAACACGGAGCAAGTACCACCTATGCGAGGTGCACGGTTCTACAACCAGCCTTGGCCGTTCCTCGGCGTTTTCCAAGTCCACGGACATGCGCGCGTTACCATTAGGCCTACCTTGGCCAATAAATCCAGGCTCACAATCGGTATCGGACGAGACGAGAACGAGAGCGGCAGTTCCTTATTCCCGAAGGAACGGACCGTCCGAGGATGCGAGCGTAGAGCCGGATGCACGCGGACTCATCTCCCTCTCTTTCACTTCGCCCTTTCTCGCGGTAACGAGGTCTCATGTAGCACGTCGCCTATTCTCAAACTCCGATCGTTCATTCGGGCCCCGACTAGGTGTGCTCACGTTTATCGGAGTTATGGCTGATGGCTTCTGCCGTTGCCGATATATCCGGAGCCGACGGAGTTGACACCGGCGGTCTCTCGAGGAGGCAGGGATAATAGCGAGCGACTGTCCGCTCTGATGACCGTTGGGTAATCTCTTTGATCCGATCCGAGATTGAGTGCTTCGAATCGGACTTAACGACCGCGATGGATGTACGAGAAGAGAGGTCTGTGTTGGATTTTTGAAAAGCCCCGGAATCGGATTGTTACCTTCCGATCCCCCGCCGGCCTCTCCCGCATCTGGGAACTGCCGCTAAATTGTATATATGTCGGTATTACGGCCAAACCGGCCGGAAGATTCTGCGCCAATTAAAATAACCAGTCAGCGGCGGTTACAGGGACCCGCCAGGCATCGTGGAGGAGGAGGGCTTGCGAAACGAGGAGAGGAGAGGAACCGAAGGCTGCAGCACCGAACGACCAGCGTCTGGGCAGAGAGTATTACCATATTCACGAGGCTTCCTTCCATCTCGAGAGTCAATGTCACGGTCGGCGATGCGCCTCTGGGCCCCGCAAGGATTGCAAAAGGAGCCTTGAAGGATTTCAGTGTCAGGGATTGGTCGGTCCCGGGGCTAAACTAAACCAGTTCAAATCACGCGAGTCGAGTTTCGAAGCGATATTAACGGTCATCAAGGCCGTGACAATGGTTTCGATCCGACGCTCGAGCCCCGGAACCTCCGCGTTCTCCAAGATCCGTGACTCGACAAAGCGTAAGGTGCGAGGGCTCGGTGAAAGCGAGACCAAGGGACGATGCGTCCGTAAATCGAGCGCTCGGTCAAAGGTCAGTGTCGCCACCTCTCGAACCTGGCTAGCCGGGGTTCGAGAAGATCGAATTGCGATTAGGTCGTCAAGATAAGAGGCCGCAGGTCGCGGATTAGACGATGCCGTATGGCGTGATCGAGTGTATCGCTGCATCGGTAGGCGGTCTTTTCACACCAACGTTCGCCGAGGCATCGCCAATGGCTACCGCACTTTAATTCAACTCGAATGCAGACGCGTCGACTGCAGCCGTTTATAAATCAGACGTCATTACACGCACGTTCTCGCGAATTGAGACGTCCGCTTTAGCCAACGTCAACGCGGCCCCGCCGTCACCGTCCCAAGAACCGGCAACAACCGAAGAAGAAAGGGAGCGAGTATGGAAGAACCGAGCGAGGAAGAGAGACAGGCCGGAGTGCAAGGAGGCTACGCCTTTCCCGTCTCTTCCACTTCCGTTTTGGCATCGAGGATCGAAACGTCTCACTTGTGAAGTTCCGATTCTTGTACGATCGCGTGATGTTACCTTCCGACCAATTACGGTGGGAAATTTTTCAGGAAACGTGCAATTTTACAACGACTGTAACGATCGTCCGAAGGTGGGAAGAACATCGGAGCCGAACGAAAGGCCGTGGGATGACCGAAGCAGGAAAGTATGAAAGCGAAAAGACGCCTCGCATCGCCGATATACGAGGACGGAACTTCGTGACCAACGACTCCTAGGTGTGTTTGGTAGCGCGTGCCACTTTCACTTGCCCGCATCACCCTCGGGCTTTCGTTCGGCGTAGTTGCGTGGGACATGAACGTGGAAAGTACGTTACTCCTGGTGTGCCTTTCTTCTACTTTCGTATATCGCGAAGAGGAAGCTAATCAACGAGTGTCAAAAATCCTGATTTACGTTCGCTGAACGATGATCGATTGTTAATTCGAAAGCAAAAAACCGGAGAGAACGTTAACGTGCAAATCAAACACACCTGTGCTTCCGCGATCCCTTCTCCTTTAAGAAGCTCTTCAAAGTCATTCCCGTATCTTCCTCTGTCGATTCGGCAATTAGAATCGATCATTAATCAGCGGTTAACGAACAGAGTTTGGTTTTCGCTTTCCACGCGCTTGGGCATGTTCCTCTTTCTCTTTACCTCGTGGAACGTAAAATTCACGGTGTGCCGGAATCCGAAGTTATAATTGGACGTTATGGTAGAGGAACACGTACCGTGTATGCTTCGTCTAATCTCGAGAAGGGAGATCCGGGCGGATAGCACTTTGTCATTTAGTTTTTGTTCTTCTTGCTGTATGACTTTTGTTTTCTCTCTTTCGCCTCTCACCAAGCCCCTTCACCGAGTACCAACTCTCTTGAAACTCTTCCAGCTTCGGCACTCGAGAACAACTCTTCCTTGCCTCACGTACGTTATATCGGTCACCCTCGGCGGTTTCGTATTAAAGAGACTCGATCGAAATAAGGAAAAGGAACGATCTCAATAGTGAAACGGGGCCACAATTCCTTTTACTCTTCGAGCAACACGCGAGGGATCGGCGTGATACAGCGAGAAGAATGATTTCAACGAAACAGGACAAAATTCGTGAATCGCCAATTCGTCACTCCCAGGTTCAACAGCCTCGCAATTCTCGAGTTACGATTTGGAGAAACTTTCTTTTCTTCCCGGTAGTCGCCAGCAATACACGTCATATGCAACTTTTGTCGAAAGATTTTTTGGAAATTGTGATTCACCGTTTTTGAGAGGCTGTGTCGGATGACCTGCAACGAGAAATTATCCAGGGTAGCGCTTAGCGCGTCCGTTGAACGCACGCGTTGCACGTCGTTTCCCTGATCGCTGCTAAGTAGGTCTAAAAAGCCTCTGGCACAAATTCCTGTACGTTAAGCCTACGCGACGCAAGAACTAGCTGACAAGTATACCTAGAGGTATAGCAGCCGAGAGGCAGTAGGAACACAGAATACACGGAACGTCCAGCCGGCGAGCCGCAGGGTAGAGATCCCGATCCCATGAACCAGCGGACCAGATAGGGAACAGGTCTTGCCGGGTAGGGGGATTTTTCCGCCGATGCTATAAGCCATCGAGGGGTGAGAGAGACTTTTTACCGGTTCGCTCGGCCGCTCCTCGTCTTAATGCCAGCCTGCCTTTTTACCTCACCTTGCAGCCTTATTGACTCCCTCGGCCAATTTTATTCATTAAGACTAGATTCCTTCACGTGGGGAGGAGAGGAGAAGATAGGAGAAGAGAGGAAAGGAGAGAGGAGAGGAGAGCAGCCCTCGGCCTCTTCCAACGGCTAGATCCTCCGATGGGATAGGCCGCCTTCTCTCATGCTTCGGCAGTAAACGTTCGTAACGAAGAATCGATATCGTCGAAGCTGACTTTCTTGTTAGCTTAAGCTGCCTCGCCGGCAGAATCGAATAAAAAATAAAAATAACGACGAGGCGGGCGGGGGGGAAAAATAGACGGAGCTCGAGCCACGTCTCGCCGTAAATGGTTTCAATTACACCGACATCTCGACTGTACAAATATCGATATAATAAGGCTAAACCGTGAGAGACGCTTATAGTCTCCTATATACGTGTATAACGTATGCCTACATTCTCTCTCTCTCTCTCTCTCTCTCTCTCTCGAGACCTCGCATCTCGTTGCGTCCATCGGAACACTCGACTTTCTCCTATGCATGGCAGTAGGTACATCAGTCACGTGCCTCTTGAACCCGGGAGGATCCGGGGACCTTGAATCGCGGTTTGAAAAAGTTATCGATAAATTGACTGATTTTATTCAATTGAATAACCGAGAGCGATTCTGCGTCACGCTCCAGTTTTTGTCTGCATTATATAGCAATTCGTCGCCCCTGTCGTTTATCCTTTACAAAGAGCTAATACCCGGTTCGCTCTTCGGCTCTGCGCGGATCGACCGTTCGACGGCAAGTAATATCCGCTCGAAACTCTCATCCCGGTGAGCTTTTGCTCATGCATCGCATCGCGTACGTACGTTTTGAATACGAAACGAACACGCGAAAGAGATTCGAGATATCTCCAAAGTCCAGAGACTCCGAGTTGTGAGAATCTGATCACCGTCAGCTAATTATCGCGCAATTATTTCTTCGTGGTCAGCGGTTATAAGGAATCCGCGTTTCAAGCCGCAGCACGATCAGCATCCGCGGAGACATCGCGATAAGCCCGATGTATACGGGATTCGCGCAGAGTCGTCCCTTCAATTTCGTTTTCTTTTCAGTTTTTTCAAGACCCCTATTTTACGTTTTTCACAGCGTTTTTGCGGCGGCGACCCGCTTCTAGCGCCTCGAGGCTCGATCCGAAGATCCCCAGATACCGGATACCTAGAACTCCCGGCATGCATCCCGTGTGCAGTTGTTGTGCTAGACGGTGGATATATCGGCAAAAAGTTGTAACTTTACCACCAACGGAACGATGCTAACCTGTTCTCGTCGATCGGCATCCAGCAGCACCCTCGGACTTCGCGAAGGATTTCGCGAGACGGTTTACGCGATGATAATCCCCCGGCGAGGGGCGGAGGAATTCTACCGCGAGATATCGAGGCTTAAGATTTTTCCAACACCGCGTTTCAAAGAAATTAATTAATGTTGCGCACGCGAAAGCGCGGAGCTGTTACAGGTAACCTGACTAACCTGATTATACGACGGTCAATTAATTTCTTCCCTCTATTGATTAATCGACGATGATATTATGTTAGAGACGTGATACTTTATACCGTGCGTACGTGTATACGCTTATATATACGCGGGGGAATATAATGGCGTCTGTAAATGTGCACGTAACGACGCCGGCGTCGGCATATATAAAGCTCGAGGGCTATGCAGAGACGAGATTACGATCCGCGCTATCACCATCGGCCCTGTTAATTGCGTATGATACATGGAGGAAGACGCTCCGACTTTATAGCAACTAATTGCACCGAGGTCTGGATGCCTTAGACGCCCGGTATTTCGATGTAAGAGCTGCGGGTGCAAAAAAGCAGAATTACTGGATTTATATTTTAATGAGGCTGACTCGGCGCGGGTAAGCAGGCTAGTGAACCAGGTTAATTATGGGAAAATATGTAACTGATCCTTCGATATATAGGCTAGTAATAGACGAAGAAACACGCCCTGGTACACCTGTCTACGGGTCGACATCCAGTGCGGACCGATTCGGAAGAATTGCAGCCACGATTGTTATAACAACGTTGGGGAGAAACAGTCGCGAAGACGCGAACGACGGCAGACGGGAAAAAGTAGGAAATCCATTGAAACAGGTACGTCAGCCGTAAAATCCTCGACGTTTGTCTCTCATCCGTATCACCGAAACAGCAATAAAAATCAAAAGACGTTTCGCTGTTCGCAGATCGATTGATTGTTAGACCAACAAAACCTAATCTTCAAATCGAATAGAAAAGAAATTATTTCAGCTTTGCACGCTAACAACAAATACACAAACTACTTCTCCCAAAATCTGTTTATATCCACATCGTAATTTCTATTCTCATCGTCACATGCGAGTAATGAAAAAGTCCCATACGATGTGCAGGTAGACTAATCGGTCGATTAGACCCGCAGGTGTAAAATATTTGCTGTCATACCGAGGTCAAAATTGTTACACAACAATATTGGAAAATCTACCAACGCAATTGACGTAGAAAAACGAATCGAGAGAATGTGATAGAGAAACTTCGTTTCAAAGCCGTGAAATTTCTCCTGAGCTTTAACCCGGCGGAGCAAAAGGCGGCTATTTTTTTGAGGGAAGTTAGGGTCAGGAATGCTGCGCAGGGTTTTCGAAATCGAATGACCCGAACAGCGCCTGTTATGTCACTCGACGCATCTCTTGCAAGTAAGTGGGCCAAAGTCGATGGCCCCGGGCTAATCGGGAGTCTGCATCGTCATCCTGTTATTAGTAGTTTAGTAGATAGAACCTCCCGCTAACCGGCATTCCTTGCCGCCTATGCAGTTCCGTCGCTCTCTATACCGGTTCCTTTTTCAATTCGAATACCGAGTTCTCCTTACACGATACAGCCGCATCATTCGATACCCTAATTTCGACGAGCCTGAACCCGCCCCTTTATTTGGTCAGGCTCGAATAATACACGAGGCAAAGAAGAGCAGAGCTCGGTTCAAACGCGATCTCGGTGGTTAATTCAACCGCGGAGCTTACGTTACAGGAATAACCGGAACCTCGATCACTGGTATTATCAAAAATCAACCTGCGGGAAGACAATGGAACGAAGCGGGGTAAAAAAAACTAAAAAACTAAAAAAAAAAACAAAAAAACAAAAAACCACGCGAACTATGAGCCGGGGAGATTCACTTCGAGACAAACCTTAAGTCGACAGGCCGCAGGCCGAGTACGTATGTACATTGTTCATGTAGCTTCGTGATTCCTGTGGGTTCCGTATAAATTGGTTCCGATGATGGGGCAGGATCGCCCACGCTTCGCAAACACGAACCCTTCATCGCGTTCGGCGAGCAGCTTTGAGAAGCCTCGAGTCATCGGCGATTACCCGTTTCCACGGCAAAGCTCGAATTAAGCTTCGCCCGAGTCCTGAACGTGAAACTCGACACAGGTTGTCTCGGGTGTCGCGATGCGGTCTTGAAATCTCGACGAGAGTTTTACGGGATGCGACCTAGACCCACCTAATTCAAGGTTAACCGTCTCGTGGAAGTCACGCAGCGCTCTGCACGTTTTTCGTCCTGACTAAGGACCCGTCTCCAGACGCGGGAGAGACCGAAGGGAAGAAAAAACGAACCAACGACGTTGTTTACGCTCGGCTAATCATCGCCCCGATTATCACCGAGGCGAACAAAGCTCGGTAAAGAAATCGAATCCCGTCCGAAAGAATGCCTGCAGTTTTGCACCGTGTATTGGTGAGGAAAAAACCCTTCCAGTCCTTCGAGGGCAGCCAAGAAACATTGCAGACGGTTAACCGCTCTCATAACCGTTAAAAAAAACCATGGTAAAATGGGAAAATGGTTCGTTTCTAATAGATACATCCGCCCCTCGGAATCTAGAGCGCTTTTGTGTTCGCCAAAGCCACATTCACACCGGACCTCTTGCTGATCCGTGCATCTGTGTGCTCGGATCGCAGCCTTCGCAGATGCATTTCGATCCTTATCCCTGTGTTTCTTGTACCAAGTGCTCTGGCGCTAGGCTCACCTATTCTTAAGCTCTCTCTCTACAAGCCTGCAGCGACAGAGCTAGGCTAAGAGGAAGAAGAGAGCGAGATAACATCTCGTTAGACTAGTCTGCCCGGCTTATGGGTCACGTTTGGTGGAGCAAAGTCTGGGTCAATGGCTGATGCTGATGCCGGGATTGATCATCGGGTTTCGTATTTATTCTCGCGCCTGCATCCGCTCTCTCCGTGAGGATTACAACGTGGTCTCGTAAATGTCAAACTCAAACGTTCTCCAATTACTATAAAGAATGCCTTTCGCCTTTTCGCGCGTTGTTTATTCCTTGGTTTTGACTCCATTATTTTCCTTGTTGTCGGCCGATTTCGTTGCCCTTTTTTTTCTTCCCACGATCAAATCTTCACGCTAGCAAATCTCCGCAGTTCGTTTGATCCACTTCGAATAAGTGTGCGGCATATGGGGAATGACGATTGCGGATATGATCAGGAATTCGATGACTGGTTCGCCGAAACTGGTTGTGTACCGCTGTTGTTATAAAAAAGACGCAGGGAATTTTTTGGTGCCTCGTAAAACATCTTTGTTATCGTTTGGAGAACGCGCGAGGCACAATGTCAACGCGGAATCGCAGTGCTAATCTCTTAATACGCGAGCTGCAAGACTATAAACGGAGAGGACGCGACAGGCGTGTAAATAGATCCGTGGGACGATGTGAATCATGAATCAAACATTTAATTACTAAATTAGTCGACGAGGTCTTATTCCTGGTAGCGGATACTTGCTTGTGATTCCAATTAACGAGAGAAAATTGTCAAAAATGTGAGAGCTCGTCGAAAAGCGGGTGGGAATTTATCGCTCGTTTATTCGTTGTCCCTGTTTTTCCTTTTCGCGATTTCCTGATGCAGGCCAGATTATTCTACCGAATATACGCTTATATATTCGGGTTATTTCACATCGCGGTTACAATTTCTGCCCAACTTATGACGCAGGTGACAAAATTTTTAACTGCAATTCACAGCTCAGCGAAAAAATAAGGAAAAATAAGGAAAAATCGTGAAATAAGTATGCATTAAGCGAATCGTGACAAATCTGGTATGGGAAAAAAATTCATTTCAATACGAACAGAGCGATGACTACTTTACACCGGTGTAATTAATTTCAAGGAATTAATCTTCGGGTATCCCCGAAGACTGGTTTTATCTTTAACTTTAATCTTCGCGATGAATAATCAATCGATTGCTTTCGGATATTTGAGACGAATAACTAAAACGTAGAAATTAAGCCAAAGAACGGTGGTTTCGATTTTTTTTTTTTTTTTTCTTTAAAACTACAATTTATACCTAGATCGCGGCTTAGTTTACGAAGCCTAGAAATGGTCTCTTCTACATCTGATCAGCCAGAACGAGTCTCAAAAGGCCTGAGACGTCTCGTTTTCTAATCAAAGAAACCGATAAGGTGACGAGATTTGTTTTCTTCCCATTTGTCAAAGCTACGACCGATGCTGAATCCCTTCCGATCTACCGATCTGGTAGGTACATTTAATTTCAATTCTATTTTACTGTCGTTCAATTATTCATTCGATAAGAAGTTGTCGTAACACTAGCCGTGAATTTACCACGGTTCGAGAAAGAAACATTATCCAAGTGAGAAAAGTGAATTTCACCTTGGCAGACGTATATTGGTTTATCTGTCCTGCCCTGCACGAGATGATCGAGCAGCAAGAATTCCGAGAAAATTCTTTCTATGGCGTCCTAATAAACCGGTGGATATATTTGATCAAAGGTGAGGAGTTTCTCGTGCGGAACGAGCGATTGTCGGTCAAGAAAGACTCGGTGGAATAATATTCCCGCCGCCCACGTGAGCGAAGGTAATTCTAGCGTATCAGATGCTTCGATGATTGGCTGCGCGGTTCGTTTTGAAATTGATAAGGGAATAAGCCGGAATCAGGATCCTGTGCCGGCTGGGAGGGAGCGACTCCGTTATCTCGTCTTTGAAGATGATGCCCGCATCGTTGTAGAAGAAATTTGACATGACGCGGCGATTTTTGCCTCAACGAGGGCAACTAGGATCACGTATAACCCAGTTTATGCCTTCGATCTCCTTCTTATTCTTTATCTTTGGCCCTCCTTAAACCGTGACGAACAAAATAGGTTCCAGGCCGGCCTGGGCGAAGAATCGAGCTCGTGTATGTCCGTCTTGTTTTCTGGGTTACCGGGGCATTGCCTCCGAAGTCGTCGAGGAACGATCAAACTTCACATCTCGGCTTCACGTGTTGGGCGTGGATGAATATTTGAAAGGATCGTAATTTCGGAGGGTCGCAATGCCGAATTTTTAAACGTACGAAAACGCAATTCGTGACATTTGAAAATGTATAATCCCAAAATATGGAAAACGAAACATACAATCATCGGGATTTTAGCTTCGAGATTTATTCGTTCTTACGATTTCTATACCTCAGCTTATTTGATACTTTTAACCGAGAGGCCAGTTACTCATACATACACAGATCAAGTGACAAGCGGTTTCGAACCTTTAAAAGTCGTTTAAAAATAATTTTAAGCTGTTTCAAACTAACTGTAAGTAGTTTCAAACCATTCCGAAGTGCTTTCGAGCAGTTTCAAGCCGTTCAAAAGTTACTACAAACCGTGTCAAGCAAATTTCAGGTAGTGTAAAACGGTTCGAAAATGATCTCAGACTATCTGAACCGTTAAAAAAACTTAATTCGAAGCTATTTTTAAGTGATTTCAAACTACTTTAAACGATTTCATGCGACGTCTGAGCGATTGCAATCATAAGTTCATTTCAATTTCAACGTGTCAATGAACCCTCTGACTTTTGTATACTATCTATATTGACTCGTTTATACTTCGACTTTCTACGTTTAGAAATTCTACGTATTAGATTTTTGCATGTTTGAACATTCGATATTGTTACCCTTTAATTTTTTCATCTTTCAAAGTTTTTTACTCCCACTTAACTTTTGTCAGTACAGAATTATTTACGACGATGTGAGACTGTCAAGTGTGATATGATAGCACCGTTCCACCACTCTGGAAGTATTTGGGCAAAACACGAAGAGACGCCTGCAGTGAATCGTTTATGATTTTTGACAGCTTGATAAACCGCGTCGTTCCGCTATGCAAATATTTTTGTGTACTTTGCAGCCCGCTGCGTGAAGCAAGAGGCGACTAAGTCTTTTTCGGATTAATCTAGTAGCCTGGCGAACTTGGTGTTAAACAAGTTTCCTCCACCTCCCATTTTTTTTTTTTTTTTATTACCGCAGTATAATTTCTAACCTCAAGATTTTTTTCCTTGTTGCAGTTCTCTGCATTTTTCGTTTTGGTTGCACTTCAGCTTGCGTCATTTTGCTTTTACCTCGTCGTAAATATGTCCATAAAAAAGACCGCAAAATTAATATTTCACTACTACAGAACAAAATGTGCTATAACACGTTACGCACTTTGTTTCCAAATTGCTTTTTCAGACGTTCAATGAACCCATAATAAATACGAGAATATGCCAAAACATTTTTTAAGCTGATAAATCGTAGCTTGACAGCAAAAATGAATGATTTAACATTCGCCGTTTGCTTAGTTTTTACTTTTGGTAAAAAAGGAAATACGGCAAGAAAAATGAAAAATTATCACTTCTGGCAAGAATTATCATCATTACTCATCGTTATTCCGTTTTATCATGTTCTTTCTCTTCTTCTTCTTCTATCGCGCAGATCTAAAATTTTTACATTTTCGAAACAACCAGCTACTTCAAGCAAATGGCGCAAATATTGACGGTTCAGAGTGGTCAATATTTTTCATCAGAGAATGCAAATTCGAAACTTTCAGATGACTTGAAAAATATTTTCCATCGACAGAATTGATGAATAATCCGAACGTTTTATTCAAATTAAACCGACTTTTGTACGCTAAAGTACAATCCGCGATACGTAATATATAGTGGCATTATACGAGTAAAGGCTTCATTACCATGTTTGACGATCTAAATATTTGTTCGTCTTCACCACATATTGCGAAATCAATATAATCTCAATATTTACGAAGGGAAGTCGTTTCATCGATGGCGATAAGAATGAAAAAATCCTTGTTCCCGAAAATACACGCTGACATTTAAACAAAATTGAGCGGAACCCGCGATGAAATAATAAATTTAAACGAGCTGCTTAACGATCGTATATCCGCACTTTTAGGTCAGAACCTGGACAAAATATAAACCGAGAATCAAAATACTCTCAAATGCATTAGTCATATCCTGCGAATTCTCATCGAGATGAAAAGTTCAAGGCGTTACGTCGGGAGATAATTTACAAAACGTAAATTTTTTTCGTCTCTTCAGTTTCCGGCGCGGCTAATTAACCGGAGTATTTGCATTCGGTACAAACTCGGTAAATAGCAACAAGTTTTTAACGATCGTGAGAAACCGCGCAATCAGGATATCTGCAGTTATTAATACCCAAAAAATTCAGCACCGATCTATTCGTATAATAGACGATTAATATAGCTCCGAAATGGCAACTCGAATTAACCTCATGGATATTCCAATGTATATCCCAGGGGATACCCCTTTATTTCGGCGGTAGGTCAATCCGATTGAACACGTATTAATTTTTTGCTCGTCTGGCAGCAAAGCCAAACTGCGCAGACGCCGCTCCGAGCAGCGTTAGACGTGAGTTTTATTGTCCTATCTTCTCTCCGATGAGACGAAAGGAAGAGACGGCATTGTTCTCCACCGTGGAGGAACAAGGCCCATAAAAAAGAGAAAAAAAATAATAAAAATTCATCCACTCCCGAAGGCACGCAGCTTACCTCCTCCGCTCGGGATTTTTATTTGATTTTTTCGTCGGATTGCGTCGTTCGCCTAAAAAGAATTATTGTTGTTATTGTTGTTTATTTTGTTTTTTTTTTTTCTTTTTCTTTTTGTCTTTCGTTTAATTGCTTTTCGAAACAGGGAAAGCATTCATCGGCGTGATAATTCAACGCACCAGCGCATATTATACGTATCCTTCCACGATTATTTATTATATATTATTTAAAATTCGAATCCATCCAAGCGGTGTAAAAGAACTCAAGCGATGTTAAATAAAGTATAAATGTTCCGAGGTCGCTGCCGGGGACTCGCGATTTTAATTTAGAAATTCGCATCCAACTCGCGTATAAAATGTTGACCGTGTGTGTCCCGCCTTGCTCGAACACTCGAGCACAATAAAAGCCGCATGCCTAAGCAACCGTAACGCCGTTTGGCTTCTGAATTATTATTCAACGCCGCGCGAGTTGCGATTAGAATTATTATTTATCGCTGTTTGCATATTGGAGTGAGCATCGCGGCTTTGCGTACAATATTTTGCAGTTGTAACAACGCTCAGCAATTCTCGTATACCAGGGGTAGGATATTAACGCTTTGATCCGTCCCCCAGCCTCGCTGATTTATTTAGCTGATATTTTTTGCAAGCGTAATCAACGTCCTGCAAATTCTTGACGGAGAAGAAGAACGGGATTCCTACTTGGGGGAGCTGAAGGCGGGTGGTAAAAACGACGATAAAACGTCAAGATCACGGGGTTTGAGTATTTCGACTGACGCGGCGCTGCTTTAGTGTCCGAGAAAATTACCTCGGGACACTTATGACGTTTTATGCTCTCTCTCCGCTCGTTCTTTCGTCTCTTGAATCATTTTCAAAACGTCGAGGCTGCTGAGATGAAGATAAGAAAAGAATAATTCATCAGACGATCGTTTGTACGTAACGAATTTTTCTAATACGTTTTCATTTGTTTATGTATTTTGTTTTGCGAACACGAACGACTCTGTAAAGTCGACGTATAATTTCATCTCTTCTTCCGATTATTTTTCCTCTGAATCTCAATTTCGAGTAATCCGTAATGCGTGTCAGAAAAGATAAACGACAAATTATTTTTTAACACACGCTTTTCGAAGTTTTCTAGATAATTTCTCATCAAAATTCTCATTCCACGGAATTTCATCAACAGTTTTAACGACGTTACTTCGTATTTCCTGCGTGTAACCTTTTCGGGCTCTGACCTAATCTCACGGCGCCAAGGCAATCTCGAAATATATCATTTGCAAGGGTGCCCGAGGGTTTCCTCTGGGATGAAATCTCGAGTAATAGGATTCCCGCGGATATAAGCGAATGAAAAAGATAAGTGCGAATCCAGGGATAGCCGTAAGCGTCGAAAAACAACGTCAAGTAACGAAAAACCGTGTAAAATTTATTGGCATAATAAAATGAGACCGTTCAAAAATTGATTTAACAATCTCTCCAAGGACCGATAACGTCATAAAAATCTCGAAGAAAACATTTTCACTCAGTTCTGAGGTTATAGCCTCGGGGAATTGAAGGTAAGAAAAATACTCTGAGAACGAACAGCTGAATCCTCACTCGTTGAACGATTCTGGGGGGAAAAAAAATGTAACGCTTCTGCAGAGCCCGAGCCGCATCCGCAAAGGTTCAGCAGGAAAGAACGAGGGTCATGGACCTCGGTGAAGAACTGCGCCATTTTTGCCGAAGTTCGGTAGAGAGTCAGAGAGACGAGCCCAACGCCCCGAAAGCGCCCAACACACCATATAATGGAAGTAATGACGGTTATAAAATTACACCTCTGGCGAAGTAGTCGGTCGAATCCTTCATCCTGAGGTGGCTGAACATTGACGAGAAAAAGAAAGGTTGCGAAAAAGGCGGGGACGAATGGCGGCAGGAAAAGAAATGAAAAAGGAAGCAACGCGAGGCGGGCGGCGAAAATTCAGGCATAAAAAAATCTCCGCGTGTAAAAAAAAAAAAAAAAGGCTAAAGGCTGGACAATTTCTCGGGATATATTTGTATGAATTATGGACACGACAGAAATCCGGTAAGTAGAACTCGGCCCGTTGAATCCCGGCTGAATTATGTCGACTTTCGCACATATCTCATTTCGCGGGACGGATATCGGTGAAGAAGCCCGGTTTTTGTATCTCAAAAATGACTGGAATAACTTCTGAAGAAGTTCTGGTCTCGAGTTAATTGGAATTAACAAGCGATCACACGGAGAATGACGCATTGGTCGCGTTGCGAAAAAAGAAAGAGAGGAAATCGAATGCTAATTGTATGCAACTCGAACCTTCGAGCCACCGCATATTTTCCGTCGTCGACCTGAACGGCTTTTTCCTTCGCGTTTTTGCGAATGGACCAAAGTGTGTCAAGCCGCAGAACACGAGCGCATTTTGTCTAATGGAGAAAATTACTTCCTCCGTATTATTCTGGAAGGTCAACCGACGGCCGTTTTTGTACACAAACACACGCCCACGCAAATGTTTCCAACCATCGTAAGTCCGTCTGCGAAAAAGCAAAATTGCGTAACCGGACGAAGATCGGCTTGGCCAAGGTCCCCAAGTTTGGACGCTTGGATGTTGTCGCTAACTAATTTCGATACTCGAACTCTGATCCAGGAGATGCTGCAGCCATTTCATTCGCGTTAATCGTAGTACAAATATTTGCTATTAATTAGGACGGGATATTCTTCGGATACTTCGCTAGTGTTCTATAACACATTTAAAACGGTTTTATCATTTTAAATTGAAATGTGAAATGGCGTTTTGTATCTTCTATTTCAAGTATACGTGAACAGAAATTTTGTCTCTCTCTTAAAATTTGTTTTACAATTTTTCCAAAATTTAGTGGACAATGTTCCAAGATAATTTTTCTCCCGCTAGAATAAATTGCGTTACGTAATAAAATTAGCGAGGTCTTTACTTAATTTTTCAACGTAAAGATAGCGTATTTGCAGCAGTGCGTCAACTTGTTCGCTTGAATAAAGCAGCGGATTGTAAAAATATCTTGAGCATATGCATGAAGACGAAATATGTCTGCCTGTACGTAACGCATTACGCAACTATGATCACTTCAAATACCTAATTTACATTTTTCATTTTAAATAGAATATGCTTGGACCACAACAAAGATAATTAAAAGCTAAGTAAAAACGAAAACTGTTCTTATTTAAAGAAAAGACTTGTCGCGAAAAAATCGCCGAATTAAATTTGAAAATGAACACTTACATACAGAAAACGCGTAGTTTAATCTTGCGAATGAATGATTAAATATAATTAATATCCAACATTTTATCTATACAAGTTTATACAGCTCTGATTTAATAATTTATTAAACAAAAAGAAAATATGTACAGTCTGCTTAAAAAGAAAGAAAATCACTCAAATTGGTAATAAAACAAAATTGACTAACTTTGCATCTTCAAAAATACATGTCTAAAAAATTTTCTTTATAGTTTGAACCTTTTATCCTTAATAATACGGTGTTTTTTTTTTTTTGTTTTTTTTTTTTGTGGGGAGGTTAATGGAATATTGGAATATTTCTTGTCGTAGATAACAACCGCAATTTGAACGACATTTTCAGGAGCTTTTTCCACTTTCCATTTTAAACACGTTTATGAAAGCATTTTGCCCAACTTTGCCTTGAAGCACTCTGGAAGATTGCCGACACAAAGCCGGGCCATTTGCACAGGTTCTACCCCTCGAGGATGGAAGTAATTCATTCGCCCACAAACCGTTGCGGCACTGAAGGTAAACCGATGTAGCAGGCGAGTCGTAAAACCCTTCCCGAGGATCGTTCGAATCAATGGATTTTAATTGCCACGGTGGCATATTAACGTGCCGCGTATGGTTACGTGGCATATTGTTTCACTCTCGAACCCCTTTGACGAGAAATCTTTTATCGTCCGTTGCGTTACACGAGCAACAATTGCTGCAGACTTTAATACGCGATAAACCGAGGCCTTTGCAAACAACGAAATCACCGAGCGGTCAGAAAGTACACACGAGAAGTTACGAGGCTGAAGTTGTAACGTTAAAGTGACGATACGTAAGAGGAAAAAATCATCATTGGGCAATTTTAGGATGACTTTCGAAGAACCGGCTCTTCAGAATCAGTGTATATTTTGTCAATAACGATCTACTAGATTTCAGAAAGTCGTAAAAATGCGAATTTGTTGTTTTTCCTAAACATGCATCGATGCATTAACCTTTCTAACTTCATCGTCGTGAGAAGTTGAGAGACGGAACAAGCTCTTTGCTAATTCCTCTCGCATGCCGCAATCGCGATGCAGCAACTCTCTTGTCCAATAAACGATCTCTCCTTTTAATCTAAATTGAATCTCTACCGTAATTATATTTTATCGCACGCAAGCTCGTCTGTGGTGAACGCCGCTATCCGTCATTTCTCTATCGCCATGTCTCTCCGTTCTGATCTTGTCTTTTGAATAATTCCACGTCTTTTTCCTCGCTACTTATTCACCATGAGCAGGTCGTAATTTTCCCCAGAAAAAGCACATTCACTGTTAACGTATTCGAAGCAGAGAACAAGAAGCAGCTATTACTGGATTTAATTAATTTTGGACGAATGCCAAATTGCCTGTAACGGGTTTCAACCGATCTGGTCAACGATCCGACGCTATGATTGTGTCACGATGCAACCGATCGCGTTGCGGCATCTGGATACAAATCGATTTTCAACAAAACCGTGACCGGGATCGAGAGATACGTTCGAAAAAAATCTTCCCAATGTGCTGTAAGCACTTTGTTGTAACGGTTCCCTGTTAAGACGGACTGAAAAAAGTGATCGCGAATTATCGAGGCCGTTGGTTTGATCTATGACGATAACAGCAGAGTCGTTAAGCAGCTGTGAAAGGAGTGACGGAGTTTTAACTCTTCCGCGACGGAGGTGCGAAGCCAAATTTGGAAAAATCGCGTGAGTCATTACGCGATTACGCTGTATCAGGATGATAAATAACGTTTGAGAATCGTAAATTCAACGTCTCGTTATGTTTCTACACACACCACCAGTTCCAAATGAACTTGGCTCTGCTTCCTTGGGAATTCGCGGTCGAGCAGCCATCCATCCAATCAACGTCCAGCAACCTTGCTGCGAGGCAACGATCCGCTATTTTTCACTTTCTGCATCCTCGCGGGTTTGAGTTTCCCTCGCATCGGACGGCCAAAATAAAACGAGACCTGTTTTCGAGCCTTCAAAACAGATTGTCGTCCAGATCTGCAGTTTTTCCAATTAGCAAGGCACGTACAACTTTGTCCATGAAATTTACGACGGAAAATAAATCCAGATTTCAAAAACGTCCGAAACTATAATCCTGCAGTTCCTCATCCCCGACGAATTCAAGTTCGTCACAGATGTTAAGCGCAAATTTGGCAAATTGCACACTGCATTATCCTCATCAAATTCGGGTAAATAATTCCTCCATTAGTCAGCGAGGTTTTTTTCACCGCCTCGAAAGCCCTGAACTATGTTTAATTACGTGAATTTGACGAGTACAGTCAAGAACTCTGTGGAAAATGCAATTTGGGACGGCAATTTAGGCTCGCGTTGAGTGGTTGACGACGTGGCGATAGTCTGGGTATCTTAATTATTTGACGATAGAAAGCGCGGCGTTAATTCACGGAGGAATTGTTAAAAGTGAATACTTATTGCGGGATCCCCGATAGCGTATAATGGGTGAGTTCTCGGAGGCGCGAAGCTTCGCGTCGGTTGCACGCACTTCCGCATTTCTAAACGCATGCAAATAATCTTGACAAGTGCGTGAGCTGGCAGCTCCTGGAGACCAGAAGAGATCCGAGCAAAGGATGATCGTGAGATCGATTGACAAGCGAGTTCTAATTATTCTAAACACTCCGTGCGTACGCGAGGCGTGCCTCGTCATTTTGATCGGACATTGTTCAACGGAAAATTGAAGAAAATTGAACGCCTGAGCGTCGATCGAACGATTCGATTACCGCGAATTTATCGATCGAAACGATTAGCGATTTATGAGAAATCAATTTATCCTGCATTTTCGGAGATATATTTATCGAAATGTATTATTGCATTATGAATATGTACGAGGATCGAAAATAATTCACGGCAAGGCAACTTTTACGCAACCATAATGGACAATGGTGATTTAAATTCCTGTTTAACAACGGGAAAATAATGATTACAGCCAGTTTTTCTGGTTATGAAAATTTTTCACCCAAGTGTGTTCATTACACGCATAAGCGTGCCTTCGTAAGACCTTGTCTCGTTCCAAGTAGAGTCATAAAATCATATAATTGTTCGCCTAACGACGGTGTGAAGAAAAAAGGGAGATTTGCCGGTGGCTTGTACGAATGTCTTTGCCGCAATTTTATCGCTCTTCTGTACCTTGCTTAGATGAATTAGGTATTAAGTGCATCCGCGCGTTCAAATGAGGAGCCGCAGTGGCTGAGTTTTAAAACAAATTTTCGAAGAGATGCGCCGCAGCGATCGACCCAAGGCTGAATATTCTAGAGCGATCAGCGTCTTTAGACATGAGGTTTCTTATCTGCATCTTCGGAAACCGAAAGCTCTTGTTATGTCTTGTTGACAGGTTGATACAGCGTGCATTAGCGACTTTACAACGGTTATTAAATCACCCGCATCGTAAATTTTTCTCAAAATTAATTACCAGCAGCGTGTCTCCCGTCATTACCCACATCGACGCTACTTGATCCTTGATAAAGAATTTCTATTCGCCAACTGAAACTTTTCGCGTCGTATGGTGTATAATATAATCGAAAGCTACTGATAAACTCCTTTCACAAGATCGCATTTCATCCTTTCAAATGACATTTTTCGAACAGGCACGCAATCAGCGATCCATCCCCGGTTTAATGGAGCAATAAACGCCCCACGCATGGATTCTAATTTGCACGTTGATAGTGCCGAAAGTTCTTAATTCCTCACTTTGACTACAGGTTGCAGGTCTAACGTCTTAACAACGCTTATCAACTCATCTAGATCGTAAAACTTTTCGCAACAATTTTTATTCGCCAACCCACCAAATACATTAAATGTCACGCGTGTTTGCGATTCAAATCTTGCTTCGGTGATAATTTAGACGATAAAAAATTCCTTCGCCTTCTTGTTCAAAAAATATACACATAAGAAGAAATCACGCGAGGATAAAAGACCTCATGTTTCACTTTAAAGGTTATATCCTCAATATCGTACATTCTTCTCGAAAATAATTCCTCCGATCCTTGCGTCAACGCCAAATAATCGTTAGTAAAAATTATTTGCCAACTCACTGCTTGTAGCCGTTGGGTGTTAAACTTTCTACAGCGCTGCATGCGGCACATAATCACCCACGACTAGATAATGCCATCGTGTATTCAAAACATTATGCGCGACACACATTCACCTCTAATCGTCTGTTAGACGCACGGCAACACGCTGCTAAAGCGACATTAAGACTTAACACTTTCAATGCTAATTTCCGTCCGATCTACCAACGAGGAACGAATTTGCAAGGAAGAAAAACGTCCGGAAGTGAATAAAAAAATTACCGACTCGTTTCTAATCGTTGCGTAACCGACTGCTCTCCACGTTTGTTCGCAACTGGAACAATTAATTTTTCTATCCTACAAATGAAGCATAAAAATGACGAAAATTTTGAGTCGTCGAAGGCGTGCGAACGACGACGAATCCGGAATTTCGGAGCGCTCAGAGGTAAAAAGAAAAAAGTGCAGCAGGAAAGACGAAACATCGAAATAAGACTGAACGGTGCAGAATCGAGCCGGACGTTAATGCGAGAGAGCGTTTCGGAGTGACAATACGAAATATATTTAACGACCGATTACATATTGGGGCCACATACCCTTCTCCGCAAAGTGTGCATGACGTTTTGTCTGTTTAACAGTTTACGCTTTGCACTCCGTAGGGAGGCGCGTCTCTCTGAATTTCGGTCGACAGCCTCTTTCCTTTCAACTCTTTTACTCTTATTCCTGTCCTTCTTATTCTTATTGCAGTACCGAGCACCGGCCTCGCTCTTGGCGATTCTGGGTTTGTGTTACGACTTGCGGCTTTAAATAAACACAAAAATCGCACCCAGAACCCGAGCCCAGGTACCGTTGCAATGGTTTTAACATGGAAATTATCCTCGGGTAACCCGGTGAGGCCGGAGACTCGCGTGTGGGTCGTTTTTTATGTGTAAAGAGAAAGCTGCACAGGCCACGGTGTGTGAGGTCGATCCGAAATACGTTATTATAAATTATTGACTTCGGAATAATCGGTCGGTTCTCGATTCTTACGTTTCTCGAGTCTTTTTCGAAAAAAATTTCTACCGCGAATCACTTGCACAAAAAGCAATGAGACGTTATTTTCCCGCATTTATATTCTCCGCCAGCCAGCGAATCCTTCGCTCGTCATACAGTCGAGACTCTGCAGCACGAATCTACGCAATTGCGCATAAATTATACTCTATTTATGATGATGAGTTCTGTTCGTGGTAAAACTTTTCATCATATCCAGGTTAGCCTACGCCTGGACGACAAACCTACTCGCTTCCACGATTGTTTATACTCGTTAAGATAGACGATGTAACTGGAATATTACATTTTCATCGGCGTGATTCGATTCGACGAGAATTTACACGATTCACCCTTTTCGTGCACAGAGTCGTTTCTGACATTGACCATCGATAATATCGCCTGTATTATGAAATATTTCTCGATATTTTTTTCAGCTGTTGACTTGAATTTAATCAGACACTAATTGATTGCTCGTTATGAAGTTAAGTAATTCGAGTAACGGCGTCGCGATTGGTTGTTAGACGATTTGTAGAAAAGCTCCTCGTCTGTATTTACGTAACGTATTTATATATAACAGGCAGAAGAATGAATTATACAATAATGCGTTACAACGAAGATTAAAATATACCAACCACAGCTGCCAAACCCCCCGCATAGTGTCAACAAAATTATGAATTAATGGCGTCATTACTCGCGCGACTCTCCATATGGCGAGCTCAAAACAATCAACGTCCTTAAACATTAAACTTCGCGAATGCTGTATTCCATTAATGTCATACGCCCGTCTCGCGCGGAATCGCGGCCATCAGAGTCGCCTGTGCAAAATTTATTTGGCACACGAGGGCAATTTTAATTAATCGATCGTTTCTACTTTGCGTTAATTTTTTTGCCTATCATTTCTACTTCTTATCGTGACAGGCATACTAGAAGAGCTATTAAAACATGGCTGATATTTATTACTTTCCCAGAAATGACGCAGGGAAATTAATTTGGCGTGACGCATTTTTCCTCAGAATTAAATATTCATTTGACAATTATTTGGGATTATCGAATAGCACGTGTAAGATTATTTCCTTACATAGTAACACACGAACGACAATAAACGCGTAATCCATGTACGTGTACGCGACAATGCAGACACTTTGTGAAAATTTCTAATTCAGAAGATCGTCGCTAGATAAAAGTGGCTTACAAATTTCGATTGCCGAGAGCGTAACCTGCAGGAGTTAGGAAAGCCAGTTGGGACATTCGGAGGAAATTTATTTGTCCATAACCGTCGTGCGAACAAGCCGATAAAAGCTCGGCGACGATCCTTGTTCGCATACGCAGGCAGGTATGTAGGAGAAAATCCCCGTAACTTGTGAAACTTTATGGTTAGTTGAGCCGAGAGTCGAATGGGAGTCGGAACGAAGTGTGCGAAACGAGGATGTCCACCTGCAGAACAAGTCGCACAAGCCTGGGTGAAGTTGTAATAGGACACTGACCTGTATCGTCACGATGCGAAGCTACAGTCAGCAGAGCCGGAAGGTCGTTCGGAATGGAGGTGGTCGAATCCTCGGAGTAAACAAGGAGAGACGTCACGGAGATCAGGATCAATCGAAGCGCCAGCATCTTGATCGTCGACGAACACTGATAAGCACTCACGTAATTACGGTATTCATTTTAACCTTGGTAAAAGCATCCCGTCGAGCTTTACATTATCGAGCCGAGCTTAATTCTCTTCGTTTTTCTTGGATTCGTACCGCGATTAAAAATCGTTTTAGTTACTTATCGTCTCGTGCATTCGCTGACTGGGTATTTTCGTCACGATTATGCCGGGAATACTCGACACGTACCGCTAAGCATTCCTAGGAGGTCGAGAGTCGGCTGCCGCCTCGTCTTTTTACGGTGTATAAAACGATCGAAAGAACCGCATGTGGATAACGATCCGGCAAAGTTTTCACTTTTACACTTTTACGATGATATAAAAATGCACGTTCAAACTACAGTCACTTTGTTTTAATTCCTTCTCCTTTCCCCCGGTGAGTCGGGATTCCGCGGTTTAAACGCGGACCGCGCACTGTCCCTTTAAACTTTAAACCTCCCTCGAGGAGCGAGGATGCATGGAAATGCGCGCGAAAAAATTAAACAAGCTTTTACGGATGCGGTAATCGCCGCGGGTAGACGAGGCGATTACAATCGTACGGCACTGCTGTTTCCACTCCGAACCACCTTGGAATTTAATTTATGCCGTGTTTACTCCCGATGGGAGTCTCGGACTACGCAGCTACGACACACGACGCGTGTGCCTCGGCTCGGGTATTAGAAAAATATAACGTTGAATACGAAGCATCGAGGCTGACGATAATACCGCTTTCGTTCAACGGAGCCTTTTCATCGTTCATTGGTCGAGTGTCGAGAAGTTTCGCCGATGCTCGCCGGCCCGTGTTTACGTCGACTATGTTATGTTATGATCCGTGTCTAGTGTGTAGAGTAAAAGAAGTGTCTAGCGCACAAGCCCATGCGGCACTGGCCGCGTCAGGTGTTTCAACGAGCGGCCATCGGGCCGACACCTGGCGGCATGTTTCGGAACCTTAACGGAAATCCACCTTTCGTTTCCCGCGCGGAAAGACGGGATCCTCTCGCGTATAAACCTATGGTAGGGGACTTCATTCATGGGACACCGCATCCCCACGTGTAGGCCCGAGATTCGCATTCGGAGCTCGCCGATTTACGCGTGATGCCAAAAACGCAACGTGCTGTCGATGCTTGTAACATTACTCGTACCTAAGTCACCCGATTTTTCCTATATTTTAATAATAGTAAAAAAATGTATCCAGACACTTTTCCAGGTGATTTAATAGCCCTGAATCACTCCCATTGTCATTAATTTTTTTTTTTTCTTCATCAAAATCTTGCTCGCTAGTTTCATACGACGTTCAAATTCACTTTGATGTTAACGTTATATCAAATCTTAGGGATTTTGTCATAATTTAGCGAAAATTATCAGTGTAGGTAGGTCTAATTTCTAACCGACAGTCGACACGAAGTATGAAAAAAAGAAACGGTAAATTTGGAACTCACTTTTGGTACCAGTAACGCGTAATTGAAATCGTGAATAATAAAACCAAAATTCATTTCACGAATGCGTTGGCACGAGGTTGAGTCTTTACTTCGTAAAAAAAAAAGTTAGGCAAATGGTCGAAGGTGCTAAGTTTGGTATTCCCGAAAACAGTTTCGGTATACTTTGAATCTATTAGAATGGATAATAAACAACACGGTGCTAAAAACAAGATACCAGCTGACCGTTTTATGCTTCAGGAAATATTCGTCGCGTATAATCGAAGCGCAAAAGATTCCAGAAAAGCAACTGACCTTTATTTCGTTGACTCGAGGGAACATATTGTTTTGATACACGCTGACAAATATGGTAAGAATTGATTTTTACAATTAAAAATGACGCTCTTGAAGCGCTAAATTATTTTTCGGCAGACGACTTTTTACGATATGTTTGAATACGAACAACGAAAACATTGCATAGACGCTGCTCGCGTATGTCGTCTATATCCACAATAACTCGAGAGTATCGACTCCTACACACTTGATTCCACTTTCCTTTTCAGCAAACGAATTCCCTGCGAGAATGAGTCGGTACGTTTCACCGTCGCGATTGGACGCGGCCCTTTTTCATTCGAGCACGTCTAAAATCGGGGCCCTCGTCCATCAATCATTCCTTAATTGGGATGTTTGATGCTTTGAGTATTCACGCAGTGCGTCGGTTGGTCGTCGATTCGCGTGTAGCGTGTTAGACGATTCGTGTCGAATCGTGAAAACACAATTTTACCGTCAAGGTATACACGTAAATGATGAATTAATTGAGCCAGAAGAGCGGACGTCTTTGGAGGCAGAAAGACCGACAGACGGATGCGAAATTAAGTGGGTAATTTTTTATGTCAACTTACGCAACTCCACCGAACTCATTCCTAATCTACGTTCGTAAGGTTCGAGTTTTATCTCATTCGGTTGCCGGTTACGTTTTGAAACTTTTACGATCGCATCTTGATTACGATGCAGAATTAACTGCTCTTCGGATATATAATATACGAGATTTGCCGAATATCGAGATTAGAATATCGATGTCTCATGTTACGCCTGCGTATCGACGCATCGTATTGTAGAAAGTTTTTACTGCAGAGTGCGGCGAAACCGTTATAAAACCGTTAAGACGGTCAGCGAATGGAATATGAAGGCACGTGTTACCCTGAGTAATAAATCATCGGTGTGATCACATCGTTACGAAAGGCATTGGATAGAAAAAAATGTTAAGAAATTGGTGCACCTTTCGACATTTAAAGGTTTCGTATTGATCAAGGTTTAATTCGGTTGTATTAATTGTTTTATCGTTTTCGCTGCATAAATTCTTGTTTGTCTCGTGTCAAAAATCGCACGTGGTGAATCTATTTTCGCCGATTCATCCTTATTTTGAATTTTTTCTTCGCTCGGTTTAGCCAAGTGCGAAACGTGAGCAGCAGGCTTTCGTTGTGACTGCAGGGTCGAGAAAAACGCGGACTCCTAATTCGTATTCCACCTCTGGTTATAACGAACATCGCAGTTTACCATCTAATTTGAATATTCGAAGGCAGTTGATGTATCCTTAATTTTGTGACTAAACTCAACTGGTTATGTAAAAATACAAGCACGTCAACAGCCGGCGTCCTAATGAGCTCCCAATTGGCGAGACGCGTATACGAGATTGAATTTTAACCCCAGTCTCATCCCTCGATTAATTTTCAACCTGGTTGTAAAAAAATATTGCCGACTAATCAGCATCAGCAATACGATAATTGAAAAAGAATAAAATCGAGAAAATTTGTAAAGCCAACTTTTGGATTAAGTAATATGAACATACAATGTTTCGTGAGGTTCAAATTCTCTAAAAAACAGAATCACGGATAATTGAAGTAATCGCGTCTGAAACCCACTTGTGATCGATCGGTATCTCGACAAATGGAAGGCGACACTGATTTTTGGGTCCCGAAACTGTTCTTGGTAAGCTGGCGTGTTCGCAATTTGAAAGTGATGCATCGCTGCCGCCCGCAAGCGTAACTATTGCTTATTTTTCCCTCTTAAAATTCGGGAATGCAGCGGCAATCATTCCTGCAGAGGTGAAACACTGCCTCGAGTCACGGGTTGGCCGAAAAGCGAGCGCTTAATCATAGCCTTCGTACTGCAAATGCCAGCTGCAGTATCCCGATGCCAGCTCGATTCGTTTATTCCTTGCGTTTCGTTTATTTTCCGCGTCCCAGCTCGCGGGCGAAAGATCACCAGCTCTGAATCCGCTGGGCCACCGTGATGCATCACGGGTCCATCCACCTTCGCGATGCAGACTCCTAGTTAAACATGACCGAAAATAACCGATTTAATCGAAAATCGATTATTTTTCAAACTCGATTGATCGACCGGCTCGCTTATTTTTCCTAACAATCGGTTCTTGTTTTTTACTCCCATGACCGACGCAATACGATATCAATTTGTGTGATTAAAGTATCGATTATTATCATAGTTTATACTTGCTAATTGTAAGTACCTATTTGATATAATAAGTGAAAAATAAATTCATACTTTTACCTCACATTGAAAAATATTTTCAAAGAAACTATAAACGATCAAAAAACTTTTTCGCTATTAAAACTGCACACTGAAATTTACGAAATTTTAGTTTCTAATGCTCCGTTTCAATAAAATACGATTTAATTTGATTGATTTAATTAATTAAATGTTTTCGGACTTGATTAATCGATGCATCGCTACCACAGGATCGAGATCCAGGATCTTTGCAGGGAGACAAGGAGAGGTACACCTTATTAAGCCCAACCCGTCCCGGTATTTAATTAGACCTTGTCTTCGGCAAAAAGCTGGAGTTACAGGAAGCGATGGGTTTCGAATTGGTGCGCGAGCAGCGAAGCGTGCATCAAGACCCGTTACGCGCAGAAGCCACGTTATATCCAACACATTCAGGCATTGGCGTCGCTTTTGTTGTTGCCGTTGCCTTTGCGCCGCCATTATGATACATCATTGCATCATCCGCTATTTACTCGCTCAATTATCCCAGTCATTGCACCCGGCCGCTTCCAAATTTTACGTTTCTTTTCTTTTTTCGCGCTGTTTTTTAAACGACAGCTAACGATAAACGCTCGTCGGTGGGTTACGAAAAGCAGAGCTGAAATTTTACGATGGCAAAAAATTTATTTGCAAGATCGTCGTAGGTTTTTTATTCAGAATTAGTCAACGTTATTAAAGTGAAATATAAATCTCTAACGTGGAAAAAGTCGTTTCAATCTAACGGAATTCAGGTTTCCTGATGATTATTTTAATTCGCTCGTTACCGACAATTTACAAGCGACTCTTCAAGACGAAACTTTCTACGTTATGAATCAAGAAAAATTTTGTGCTATTTTTGTACAAACGTTCTCTAAAATGCACGATGTTTTCGAATTTCTCAATGATTTCTAGTAGAACTCTGCCTCTCGAAATATAATATACTTCATTCGATGATCTCATTTTGCCAAATTTGTAACGATTGTTTAGTAAATCTATCAAGTAACTCGATTACAACATAGGTGGACTGTACGTGAACTGGTTATAATCGTTTACGAAGACTTTCATTTTTGAAAGCTTGCGTTAAAAATAGAGAATCGAGCGAACAGCTTAGTAAATTTCTCCTTTCGGGGATAGGCTGCTTCTGGATTCTGTGAACCAATCTCGCGTAACTGTAGGTTGTTGGAGATATATACCTTCCTCAATTTCGTTCTTTCAATTATGCTTTTTTTCTCTCTCTTATTTTACATCCTACTCTTATTTTGAAGACCTGATCCTGGAGGCAGTGCTCTCACCATGGGAACTTTACTTTCTAGAAGAGCACCGAGTCAGGTTTTAGTTCGAGGCAAAATTGCCATGAGCTAAATGATCTCACAGACGTACAACTAGCCCAAACGGTTCCTTGACACCGGATTCGTTATTATATGCTGTACGTGTCGCTTTCACGGTGCACCATATGAACCTACGTTGAATTCTGAGGTCTTGCCAAGAGCCGCGTAATTACTCGCGCTTTCCTTCCAACTGCATCAGATCTTCGGAACAATCTGTAAATCGTACGTCCCGGGTTACGGTAAAACGTTTTTTATCACCTATAATAATTCAAAGAAATACCATTCAACGCGATTAACTTCCGGAAGAGGATCATTACCAACGTAATAATTACCGCTAATTTTTATAAGCTTTTAAATCGCCATTTCTAATAAGGAAATGCACGCGGTGAAATAAATCCACCGAAACTCCCCGCAATTAGGGATCCCCCAGGCGTTACATCAATTATTATAACAACTTGGTTTTTTCAGACGCCTACAAATCGATCAATCATGTGACGGGGTCGGTTCAACTGGAAACAAAGTGAAAGAAATTCTATCGAAATTAATGGCGCAGTGCCGATCTCTCTGATCGTTCAATTCTCTCAGGGTACGAATAACGCGACTCCGCGATACATGTAACCTACAATAACATGCAACGAGGAAGACTTAAACTTATGGTACTACATGTACTCGCACAAACGCGTCGGAGTGTTGGAGGTGAAAGTTTTCTGTGCAGAGTCTAACTGTTTCCTCGTACATACATACAGGATAGCGCAAAGGTTTTGATGAATCACAAGGAAAATAGCGGAGATTAACTTCTAACCACCATTAATCACCGTCTCTTATATATTAATTGATTTCTCCGCCAACCAGCTCGCCGATTTCATCTGCAACGTTGCTTTTTAATCAACCGCCGATGATGGGGTGTACCGAAAACATACGGTTAATTGTAAGACCCTTGTCTGATTTATGTAGACCGGAGGAAAAAATAAATACTATAACGTCACGTTGTTTCGAACAATGTTCTCCGCCCAATTAAGGATGTCGACTAACGGGACGACGAGGCCTCCACTTGATGAAAAATTAACCCCCCGGTGGAATGCTAGCAGAATTTTCGGTGCTGATTTCGACGAGAGTTAAGATTTTACGATTCCAGTTTGCGAGGCGTCATTTGGCATGTGATTTTTACAGATTTTTATTAAGATTTTATAATTACACCATAATGTCATTTTTTTTTTAAGCAAACTTTCATCGCCGCTGCAACTAATTAAATTCGGCAAGATATAATAACGGTTTGAAATTTTTCACACGTTACGAGATGCCCTCGCAGCTCGAGATATAATATTCAAGCATTCCTATTTCGCGAGGCCAGAACTGAATTACCTGCACTCGTCAATCCGGTTCTCGATTTCCCAAAATACAGATACGTGCTCCTGATTTTTTACAACACTTTCTCGGCACATTTCTTCCCGCGACTAGAGGATAATTAATATTTATCCAGCAAAAAATTCCGGCTTTTGCAGTTTTCTTGTGTAACCAATGACCGCACTCGATTCAAATAGAAACGACCGCCTTTCATTTCGCAGGAATGTCAGAGCTACGACGATTAATTTTAAAAGTAGAATAATATCGGCTACGCGTTCTACGCAATGCCAGCCGATGGGCAACGCCGTGGTAAAAAGTCGCACGTAATCTTCCGAGGATCCGACCATGGACCAACAATGAGACTCGGTGAAATTGCCCAACGTTTCAGAAATATTTAAAAGAAAAAAATAAAATTCCCGCAAGTCTCGGTGGCTGATTCCGACTTGAAGATCATGACGTCGCAGGTTGTAACGGGACACAAGCGATTACCCAACTGGCCGAACTGGCTCAGGAGGACGAAGCGGGTCCCACTGGAACCTTTTTGTCAGTGAACGAGTTAAATTGCCCAGCGTTTTTCTCCAAATATACTCGCGAGCAATCTCAGCGAGTCCGCGATGCGTGATGCGAATCGTTCGATGCCGTCGATGGATTCCTCGAGGAGACAGGATCGGGACTCGGTGATCTTTGGATCCTTCCTTTCTCCGGCAACCCGATACCGGGCCACCCGAGTCTTTGTCGGCGGACAAATCGGGCCGCTGATGCCGAAGAATTTGCGGAATCGAGACCCGCGAGCGTGGCCCTGCAAAACCGTGCGCGAAAATAATGGGTTCGAAAAATCACCGAGAGCTTGCGGATCGATGAACTTTGACCAAGGAATCGGGTTGCTTGGGAGCTGGCGAACAGCGCGATCGGTATTTTGATACGGATCGACAATAGCGCGGATCTTTGATTTGTCGGTACTGAGAGCGAGCGATTTTTCACGGCCTTTTTTAGCACCCAATGCTCGTCGTTGTTATTTCAGCGTCAGTCCAACCTCCTCAAAATCCGAACGACTGAAATCTGGAATTTACGGCGTTTTACTGATCTGGCAGAAAAACCACCACGACGATGTACAAAGATTCCTGAAACGAGCAATTTCGAGCTATCCAGACTCTCGGCGAGACCTAAGGCCCCGAAAAAACATCTTGCAATCCTGCGTAGCTCTGCGGGTGTGGAATTCTTCGCTCGAACAGATAAATTAGGCAACATTAGGGCCCACTCTGGTATTACGGGAGGAAGGGGGGATGGACCGCGATGTCGGTGGGCCGAGATTTATCGCTTCAAATTGGTCAGAAAATACGTCGTAACTCTTTGCGAATTTATGGACGTCTCTGGCGTGTTGACGCCGCGATACCGTGCAGCATCCAACTCTGCAGCCGGCATCGCATCCGCGCGCAAGCTATTTTACAACGATTATCCGACCGTGCGGATGGTTTGGTGTAGGTGTCGTTACACGTGTGCGACACTTCCCGTATCTAAATATTCATTATGCGATACGTACAACATCTTCAAGATTCGTCATTTCACCGGCGTCCGTAAATCAGCTGAGACTGGACACTTGTTAAATAATTGCAGAAGCATAACCAAGGGAATTGCGTTCGCGAAATATGCTCGCCGGTAATGCAGCTCCCTTCGAAATATTTCACATACTTTCACCCTCCCTGCAAGCCGACGCAAGCTTTTCTGCGAAAGCTTCGAAGCTCGAAAATTCTCTCAGGATTTTTTTAAGACAAGTCGTTGCCAACGATGTCAATAAGCCTTCGAAAGAAACTTCGCAACCGTATAATTCTATCGCTGTTGCCTAGCTATTCAGAAGTAGAATGGAGAGGAGCCTCAGGATCTACCTCCGGTCGTTTTGTAATATTTTTGAGCGGTATTAAAAAGGCAGAGATCGTAGACTGGACGAGATTTACTGGTATCTACGGGGCGGTGTGCATCTAGATTCTCCAGCGTTGGTATCACAAGCGAACGATCTGGTGCACATTGTTCGAAGCCTAGAATAAAGTCCGCGGTACAAGTACATCGCATTGTTCCGGAACCCCTGAAGCTAGAAGGCAAGAAATCGCCGCACGCCAATTTTTCGACGAGTTTCCATCGCTTGTTTATAACGCAAGGTGTCATAATTCGGGCCGTAAACCCTGGAAGTGTACGTAACGGAGGAAGTTTGACCACATGGAAGACGGTCGAACAAGATTTCTTTGGATTGTGTCACGTTTCGCCACCGAGTAAACTCTTCTTGATTTAAAATTCATCGCGGCAAAACACTTGTACATAGTCATGTGGTTCTTTGCTGCGGTTTACAATTTCTTCAGCATTAAGACCGGCGTATTACTGTAACGATGCAACGATTTCCCACGAACTCCGTGAGTTCGTGTGAAGTTAATTGTTTCTGCCAACCTCGGAGGCCACCATCTTGATATTGCTAGACGGTATATACGTATACCATTGCTGTATAGTTACGAGACACCAGCTGCAAGTGACTGTCACACGATAAGAAACGAGAGGGTGTAATCTGATTGAATCCGGAGAAGTGGTTATAATTTTCAAAGTGGAAAATGACGCTGAGAATTGTCGAATATTGTAGAATGTCTCTTGCAAGGAGTCAGCGGCGCTGGTTTCTCACCAAACTTTCAAGGCTTTCGTGTCACGTTATCCTACTTTTCTGAATCTCCATCATCCAGTGTTTCGCCAATCGATTCTGTTCGTATAATTCGCAACAAACGTTCTAACAATGAGTTAATACCAGGCTTGAAGACACGGGGGAAAGGATGTCGCCGGATGTGGGCTGGAATGACAACCCGAGAAGGATGTGACAGCGTGTCGTCAAAAGCGATGGTGTGTCGAAGCGAGTGACCGAGTATGAAATTTTCTATCATTAGGGTTTTGTTACTTTTAAGCTCGTCCTCAAAGCGCTTATTACGCGAACGATGGATCCACGCAATTTGTAAGTACATACATAGGTAAACGCAGACAATCGCAGACTCGTGATGACCGTCGAGTGACGCGGCTATCAGAGTCTCGGAATCCGCGAAGAAGACGTGTTCTTTCTGTCTCCTTTTTACTCGAGAACGAAGTAAAAAAGGCACTTGGAAAAAGAAACCACACTTTTCCTCATCAGAGACGGACATGCAAAGTATAAGCTGTTATAACTTGGGCATAAAAACATAGCCGGTAGCGGATTTTGGACAGACGTTATATCCTGCATTGAAGAATCTTAATTGCCGCGAGTATTCAGGATAGGTGCAAGGATGCTCAAGGTCACTTAAACATGCACTTAAACTACTCTTCGCAGGCTGACCTTATCCATCAATCTTTTTGGCCATTACAGAGCTCGTGTATTTATAGACACAGGAGTGATGCTAAAGTTACCGAGAGTGCAGAATGTAGTATAGGTAACCTGCTGCATGCAACGATCATTAACTAACCATAGGTGCACCTGTCCAGCTACTCGCTTTAACCACCGGCAAAGTGATCAGGATTTCTTGCCGGTATTAAGTCGACCTTGGATCCGTATCTTCTTGAAATAACCGGAGAGATCTCTCGATCGTTGAACTGCGACCGAACGCTTTTGGCCTGCGAGGCGAAATCGTTGATTGCACAGGACACGGCTGAAGCGCACGCCTCTTCCGACTTGTTGCAAATCTTGAGCAACGTCCTGGTTCGATCGGCGTGATGAATTGCCCATTACAGAGTGGGGCACAGGTCATTGAGAAACTTTACTTGAATAATAATATCATTGGAAGTCATTGTCCGAGTCACGAAGACGTTCGGCTCGGTTGTTTGCTCCGCCTGCAACGATGAGCCAATATCAATTAATTTCTGGGTCAATAATAGGTTGGGGGATTAATTGTCGTGGAATTTGAATCGCTAATGACAACGTCAACCGTGCATTTACCTTGCCCGGCAAATTGTAGGGATTATACATCATACATTCGCCGTGGGACTGACGGATATTTCATGCAAACGAGACGACGCAACGTCACGCAGAAATATTCCCGACTGATTGTGAATACGTTAGAAGCTCGACTTGATTCCTCGTCAGTGAGACCGGCGCAAAAAGACCGTCGGTCGAAGAATCCTCGTTTTTGCTTCTCCGGAGGATGGTAATCATCCGCGAGCAGGAACGCGTAACCACGGGTAAATCGTTACCATCTTCTCTGGATTCGTTCGACTAGGCAGGTATACAGACCTCGAGATTATGCGCGGTCTCAGTTGCCACAGTACCAAAACACAACGCATACCGGAGTCGCATACGTCTTGAAGAACACCGGAGAACGCGAGAAACTCTTACACCTGCGAAAATAATGACAGCGTTAAACTTGACACGGTACACTCGTTACATGGGTAGGTAATTCTGCTCATTCCGACACACTTTCGTGCCTCGAGAACTTGAATTTATTTTTTCGTTTTTGACACTTGTCAAGCTATCGCGGTACACGGTCGGCCAAGGCTTGTTTTATCTTTCAAACTTCATGGAATACCCTTTCTTCTCGCAATAAGGTACATACATCCATCAACCATCGGACAGCCATTGAATTGTACGTGGCTTGTTGGACAAGCAGTTGCGTTCTATTGGGGAAAAAAAGATTCGGTACGCCCTCGGCACGAGCTTTTTCTACTTGTAAAGTGCAAGATTCGTCGAAACGTTTGATTCCAACGTCATGGTGGAAATGCAAGGAGCAATCTTTGCGCGTTCACAGCTATAAGGCAAGTGTGCGCGACTGAATGGCATTCGTTAAATCACCATACGCGCTTGCAAGGTCTTCCTATGATCTGGACCGGCTAATAAATCACCGTAGGACTCTGCTCGGTGAGGGGGGAGCGTAATGGACGTAACGGATTATCTTCGCTCCCTCATCCTTCTTCATCTCCACCGCCTCCAAGCATTGTTCCCTATCGCAATAAACCACTCCAGCGATACCTGATCGAGGAAAGGAAACGCTTCGAACCTTTTTCACATTTTTAACCTGTCATTCCGGACAGTCGGACGAGCTTGAAGCGACCGTTGCTGCGGGTTGATACTGATTGAATCGTGAGTCCAGAAGGCTTTACGACACGATTGAACTCGCTGCTTCATTGCCTCTGTCTGCTCGTCAAGAAACTTACAATCTCCACGAAAAATCCTCTGTCTTCAGACGTCAGGTGTAACGGTTGTTTTTATCCTATTCCACAGTCTAAATCGTCATTCTACGCTCTGTACTGCACAAAGAAATTTCATGCTTATCATTAAATGCCACGTTCGGATCAAACCGAAGAGAAAGAAGAGGCACTAAAATTTTTTTACTGCTTATCACGGTCTAGTTAGAGTGGCTTCTTACCTTCGAAATCATCGATGACAGTTGCTTAACTAGCTGTTCTCCAAAATCTCTGCAATTCTCATTACTTTCAATGATGAGCCTGTGGTTTTTGTGGATCCCTGTGAACGGTGAACTTTTCGAACATCATTCTCATTCGAAGCTGGCGCCATGCTTGATGCAATGGAACGACTTGTGGCTGGCATTTAACCGGTACCACTACCTGCAGGATAACCTGTTACTTATTGCACGCCGCTTCTTTGCTGACCTTTTACTTTTCTATCTTACCAACCATAAGTGAGTTACCAGCATGGCGGATTATCTGTAGAGGGTTAAGACAACATGAACTCTACACAGTGTTTGAACTTATTGTATTTAGAGTTGAAAATAAACTGTGTCAAAAAATGATGAAATTTTGAGGTGACAATTTCAAAACGCCTAAATTTTACAATCAATAGATCAATTTACGAGTGCTGTGATTTTAGATAAAAATAAAGACGCTCCGTGAATAATGATCAGTTATCGCACAGAGATTGAGTTGCGATAGATTTATTTCTTATCTCGGTCATCTTTAAATATTATCTTAGCTTTGCTTGCGTAATTACTACGCGTGTAAACAGCGTGGTACACTAAAATCACGTTTTATAGGGATACGCAAATTTTGATGGATGAAAATAATTCACGAGACTGGTTGTCACGTCTAAATTTTTAGAAAAGAATAAAACACATTTGTTTACGTACCTCAGTGAGTCTCGTGGCACTTTGCGCCTTGATTTTTACTCTTAACGAATAAGAATGTGAGAATGTTTTTGATCAAGATTTTGAGAACTTATCCTCGAAGTGTATGTCTTGTGAATAAAACTTCTCATACCTTTCTTCACAAAAATTCCATAGCTGGCATAGGAATGAATCTCTCATAACTGGCTAACTCATCATCTCCACGAAAAATCAATGTTCCCCATGATAGGTATCCATAGTTGAAATCCAATATTGTTATCCAGCCTAAGCTGAAGTTGGCGGTTCAGGATTTGTTCTTGCTTGTAACGATTAACGCGAGTCGTGTAAGCCGTAAAATAATCTACAGGAGAGTTTTTGATTCTCGAAGTCCGAAAATGCCAAGATTCCAGTAATACTTTGTGTCTCGTAGACGCTTGGTACGACGATTGCCACAGTGCGTGAACCTCGGCTGATCATTCGACCGATTATCAGTTTGATTGCAATTTAGACACTCAAGATTTTGTAATTGATTGAGTCAAAGCATCGATCACGAGAAATTCTTATCACTGGTAAAACCGTGGGATACATGTTAAGCTCAGCTCTTACACCGCGGCGTTTAGGTGGTCATAACAAGATTGACTTGCAGATACAGAGACGTCAAATAATCTCCAGCAATTAACGAAGTTAACATTGATTTGAGTATCTGAACAAATACCTTAATCCTTTCCGGCCGAAAAACCCGAGGAAATGGAGCAGGGGCTTTTTGTAAACAACTACGTAATGCACTTTAGAGAGAGATAAACAGGCTGCTGGATCCATATGTTTGATTTTTGGAAAATATTAGGAACCGCGAAAAATAACTGCTGGAGGCAGTCAATTTTTTGAGTTATTGAGAAAAAAAAGTTGTATGCTAACATTCCTAATTCGGTCTATCATATACTGACATTTTGCGCAGTGATGATACTGTCAGCTTTATATGGGAAGTCGGAATAACTAATTTCATTCCAATTCACATTCGTCTAAAATCACGTGTTTTGTAGTAATTAAAATTGATGGCACTCGCTGCTATATAAGACAGAAAATGAATAGAAAAATATTCAGTAACATGTTTCGATTGTTGACACTTCTCTTCGCACTCTCAGCCGTTGCCTATGGCGGTAAGTAATTAGCAGCACCTAATGTGGATAAAAATTTTCCCAATACAATCGTATCATTAAAACTTTAGACAACGTCACACATCATTTGCCTGCTGGAAGTTCCTGTAGTACTTTATACTCATAACCGAACACTGCTGACCTACTTGTACTTACATACTTTTGACCATCTGAAATTCGCGGATTCTCCTCGAATACCTAATCAAACAGCGAAATTTCAAATTCCCAGAAGGGAATTCGGCATCTTATGCATATAATACGAACATATGATCGTATACATGGAATTTACCGAACATAAAACTGATCTTGAAGACCAGATCGATAAGAAATTGTTGATTTTTAGAGAAAAATGAATCTCTTGGGTACGATTCCGGTCGCATCGCCGGTGGTTCCACCGCCAGCATCAAGAATTTCCCGTACCAGCTGAGCATGCGTTGGAAAAACAACCACTACTGCGGTGCTTCCCTGATCTCTTCGAAATGGGCCGTCTCCGCGGCTCACTGCACCTCTAACCGCAGAACGTCAGAATTGACCCTCCTGGCTGGAACATCAAACCGTCTGTTTGGTGGACAACTCCGCAATGTTTTCCTGGCGATCAACCACCCCAGATACAAAGCGAAAAGCATAGACAACGACATCAGTCTTCTAAAAGTCAGCCGTGCTTTCACCCTGAGTAGCACCGTGCAAGCTATAGCTCTTCCATACCAGGAACAGAGAGTCTCTGCGAATGCTTACGCCGTGGTCTCGGGATGGGGTACCACAAGAGAAGGTACCGAAAGCGCACCCGTCATCCTGCAACAGGTCTCGGTGCCGCTTGTTGCTTCGGACACTTGCAACAGTCTTTACTTTGGAAGGATCACCAGCGGCATGCTCTGCGCCGGCTACCTTTCCGGAGGCTACGACGCCTGTCAGGGGGATTCTGGAGGTCCTCTTGTTAGCAATGGAATACTCATCGGCATCGTCTCTTGGGGCAACGGTTGCGCCCGTCGCGATTTTCCTGGAGTCTATACTCGCACTGCCGCCTATCGAGACTGGATCAGAGCCAACACGGGCATTTGATGTTACGATCCCTGTCTTTGTTGAGTTCGGATTATTTTACGTATACTAATTATATGCGGTTAATACGTGTAGAGCACAAATTTCATTTTCTTAAACCCGTCCTCTATCCTGAAATTCAGTTATATCTTATGCTGATAGTTTGTCCGGTAGGTAAGTATATCATTAGTATGGTGCCCCAATGGAATTTCGACCGTAGTAGAACTCGAACAGTTTTTTATCGTTCTTAATGGACGTGGATAATATGGGTGAAGAAGTGTCGAAAAAAACACCGCACTGCGAGGTAAAGCATAATTAAGTACCCTTTAGGTGCTAGTTGAAAAATATATGTTCGAATATTTTCGGGGAAAAATTGATCATTGTGTAATTATTTGCTGGCATGAATAAGAATCGTTTGAGAAATAGATCAGAGCAGAAATTGTGTCCTTTTTAGGTTCTTTTAGGTGCTTACTGATCACCTCTTTGTATGAGACTCATTCGTACACTAATTTTCCATTTTTATTTTTCTTGGCGTTTGCCGCAAACTTGTTATTGCTAACCCGAAAAAATTAAGATACTATGGATTTCTTGAACGCCTTGTCTGGCCAACTTGGGACTGGTCGCAATTACGTAACGAATGCTAAATTTGTTTCGAGTATTTTTAAAAATTACTCTACATTCTAAAAACAATCAATCAAGTTAAGCCTCGGTTATTTTTTTTTTATGCAATTTTGGAGGGCAAAAAACTTCTCTTCTTAAAAATGATATCGCGGAGTCTTTTTCCACTCCATCCATTCCCCGTTCCTAGAATATATACAATGCGTTCAGCAAAACGATGGTGTTAATTTTCAAAATCTATACCGTAAATCGTGTATATATACGGTTATATATATATACACCTATATTTGTAACCCGAAAAATTGAAACGTGGAAGAATTGACGTCGAGTTTGCAAAACTTGTGAATGAGAGATAAAAAAACGAATAGATCATTCGTTATGATCAATCTTATCATCACGCGATACAATCAATTTTAATTTGATACATATCCGATTACGATTATGCCAATGTTCGATAACACCCAAAATAGAAGACCCTTTGTGGTATATAAGGTAGAGCGATTTGGCAAAGAATATTCAGCAACATGTTCCGATACTTGGCACTTCTCTTGGCACTCTCAGCTGTCGCCTACGGCGGTAAGTTATAACAGTTCCAAAAATTTCGATCAATAGTTTTGCTGTTAAATTGAGTTAAAATATCCGGGCTTTTCATAGACCGCGAATATTTTCTCATCCTCGGTTCGTGTCTAAATACTCCGCACATACTTTGCAATACTCTAGTCAAATCGCAATTCAAAGTTGCTCCGGAACCTGTAAAAGAAATTTTAATGTCTGCTGCGACGCAAACAGCTCGCAATCAGAGTGTAAAATATTAGCATGCTTATAGTATAATAAGCTACTAAATGAATCCGTGCTACGAAGAGGATGAAGATTTTGTATTCTAATCACAAGTAACGGATTTTCAGAACACGCTCAGTACGACGAGTTCGGTCGTATCGTTGGTGGATCTTCCGCCAGCATCAGCAACTTCCCGTACCAACTGAGTCTGCGATGGAACAACGCCCACTTCTGTGGTGCTGCCCTGATCTCCTCGACATGGGCCGTCTCAGCGGCTCACTGCACCATCGGTCGTAGTGCATCAGGCATGTCCCTCCAGGCTGGAAGCGCAAACCGCCTTTCGGGTGGTCAAGTCCGAGCCGTTTCCCTGGTGATCAACCACCCCAGTTACAACGCGAGGACCATTGACAACGACATCAGTCTTCTCAGAGTGAGCGTTGCTTTCACCCTGAGCAGCACCGTCCGGGCTGTGGCTCTTCCCTCCCAGGGACAAGCCGTCTCCAGTGGAGTCTATGCCGTTGTTTCTGGATGGGGTACCATGACTGAGGGCGCCAGCAGCCTGCCTACTGTCCTGCAACAGGTCTCGGTGCCGGTTGTTGCCCAAACCACCTGCAACCTTCTCTACTGGGGTGGCATCACCAGCAACATGCTCTGCGCCGGCTACCTTGCCGGAGGTCGTGACGCATGCCAGGGAGATTCCGGAGGTCCTCTTGTCAGCGGTGGCAGCCTCATCGGTGTCGTGTCCTGGGGTAATGGTTGCGCTCGTTCCAACAGCCCTGGAGTCTATGCTCGCACCGCTGTCTACCGCGACTGGATCAGAACCAACACCGGTGTCTAATCGTAATAATTTGGAAAACGCGATTTTGGGTCTTGGTGGAACTGGTACTGCGAAGCTTTGGTGCTCTAGAATTCGATTACTAAAAATTGAACAGATTGACCAAACAATAAAAACCTGCAACAGCTCCTGCCAACTTCGCGATGAGAACTTCACAGCTACAACAACGTCAAATACGGTACCTATTCAAGTCTTGACTCCATACTAGGAGGATCATACACTAGACTTCGATATACAGATAGTTGTACAGTTGTCAATAAACATCTACGCGATATACAATACGATGAGGATTCTTTTTACATTCCCTTGTAGCGATCCTTCAATGATAAAGTAGGGCCCGTTCACACTCTCGATATGGTTAATCACATTTCTTCATTGGTAAGAGTCAGATGTTGAGATGATTATATGTATAATAAAGTAGCGCAAATTGCCATCAGGATCAACATTGATAGAGCGTAAAAAAGATAATCATAATTCTGTGAAGTACGAGGATTAAAGCATGCATCAATAGTAGTTGCAAGTCGTAGAAATATCTGCGTACTAGATGCCAATTCAAATCCAACAATAAATGGAATTGCTATAAAGTTAGGTATGGTCAAAAAAATATAACAATTAGTTCAAGAATCCTTGGCATGATAATCACTGTGATAAGGCAAAAAGAGATATGATGTACGTGAAACTAACGATTTTTCAGACACAATGGTATGGTAATATGCAGTAAGCAAAAATGATTGTGAAAACAATTGACGATACACCATAAAAATTGTTACATTTTCTTAGATTTTTAAAAATTTTCTCCGTGTTCATGAAATTGGCGTTTCGGGAACAGCTAATTCAATCATAACTCAGAAATGGGTGTTCAACAAGATTTTATTCTAACGGAGCTGTAATTTTAGACTAATCTTTTCTTATTAAAAAAATTGAAGCAGATCTAAAACAGCATCTTCAACCTTGATCGGAACTTTGTGGACACAGTTATTTTGATGACACTTATTCTTACCCGAATTCTTCGTCTCCTGTTTTGATACCGTGTTCTATATTACGTTGATACTGCTTATACGAAAATGGATAAGGATTTCCGAGATTTGTTGCTAGTAAAATCCTAGTAAACTAACGTTTGGAATCGAGAATCACTTCATCGCACCAAACAATTTTACATATTTTTTCAACCGAGTGCAATCAGCTTGTATAGTAATTATTCACGAACAATGCTTATTTTTTGCATCCTATGCAATACGACATTACCTCAACTTGGCTTACCATCAGATATTTTTTTAACTGTAAAACACTTTCTTAATTCGTAAACTTTCCGTGTGACTCTTATAGACTTCATCTAGTGATTGGATGAATATCAACCCCTTACAGACAAGTCTTTACCGCTTCATCGACGGGTGCTTTGAGAATACGATAATTGATCTGCTGAGGATCTATGTTGGCATATTGAAACAGTGGCATTTTGTCAGAGATAACGTAGAGCTGTCTGGTATCTTGGGCGATCTTGATATCGTTCGGGAACACTAGAGCGTCGTGGTCTTCGGCAACAAGACCTATGTATAAAAAAAAGAACCATGCTCAAACCACGAACAGCTTTTTCCGAACTAAGCAAAAAAGCAATTTTCACTTACGGAAGCTGGACTGATCCAGCGACTTCTTCGTGTTCCAACATGCGATCCCGTCTCTGTTCACAGCTGCGAAGAAAGCCACTCCGCTTTTCCAATCCATCACAGATGCCGTACACTGACTGAGCTCACCCTTGTAACCGAGTCTCTTGAAGTGGTAATAATTCCCGTTCGAAGTTGCCAGTACTTCGTCTTTCAAAACAGTCGTTGACACCTCGAACTCGGTGATTGAGGCCAAGGCGTGGAAATACAAGCTTTTGGAGCCGTCACTCCGTAACGGGCTCAGAGCAAGGCCGAAGATCCCATCGGTCCACTGGAAGTTGATTCCACTGACGTTGAAGTCACCTGTAAACAACGACATTGTAGCAGCAGCACTTGCGAAGGTCTAGTCAACGATCTCCGACGCTTTCTCGAAAAACTTCCAAATCACCGTGCAGAGGGTCAAACGCAAAAAAGTTGTGGTCGACTCTCCACGACTTGTTCTTTTCCCAGCTGTAGACAACCAGACCGTTGGCACCGAGGTCAGAGACGTAAGCGAAGGCCTGATCGCAGGCATCAGCCTCCACGTCGACGACCAGATTGGCAAAGAAGGACTCGAACCTCTGGTCAGCGTCGGTGAGACGGTAACGTCGAATGACCTGATGAATGACAAATATGAGTTTATCGACTAGTTCGATGGATGCGGACCGAGAACTGATTGTTCTATGGGAAAATAAGACAGAAATCTACGAACTTGGTCAGTCTTCAGATCGATCACGATCAGCTGAACCGGAGCAACCAAGGCACCTTCGCCCAGAATGTCGTCGGAACCTGCGTCAATACCCCATAAGCGATCGCAGGAATCCACCGCCAGCCGGAAGATGTTGACTATGGACTCTTTTCCGGTTTGGTGAATGTCGTTCGTCTCCCAATCTGGGTAGGGAGTTAGGGCTGGTGATTTGTTACCTGGAACATAAATTTCCGATAAGTTATAACCCAGGTTGATATGTAAACGTCAAAGTTGTAATGTTACCGTCAGGTAATGACTGAATAAACTCGTGACCTCTTACCGGTTGTGTTCGACAGTGAGATGTAATTTAAATTCGAGGGAACTCCCTTCTTCCATCTCGGTACTGTGACGAATAACTTGTCCTTCCAGATTTCAATGCCTACCGGAAGGTTGTTGATCTGAACAAAGTCACCAGAGGCGATCGCTGCCTCCCGAGCATTGGAAGTTGGGAATTGAAAGTCGAGCTGCTTCCAAGTGTAGAGTTCTTCGAAAGGGCCAAGAGAGGCAGCTGCCACCCCCAGCAGGAGTGTCAAACACTTTACAGATGTGTGCACTGAAATATACCAGTAAAGATATTGCATGAATAAATGTCCACATTTCCGAACAACTATTCAGTTATGAATGTTCTTTGCTCTGTTGCTAAATTTAGGTCAACGCGGTAATAATGATGTTTCAGGTGAAACCATCGGACGTGAAGCTGCATAGGAAGCTCATTATTTCAGTGGCAATTCACGGGATGTAAATGAATTATGCCAGTCATATGTTGACATGCCATACTGTCCGCAGTTATTCCCAGCGTGCATAATTACCGAGCGATTCCAAATGCTCCGAATTAAGTCATGGTTGACGGAAAGGAAAGCAAGGTCCGATTTTACCACGGGCCACACTGTGGCTTACAGACACATCAAGCGTAGTGGTCCGAGAAATGAGTCATTGTAATTATCAAACTACTAATTGGAACTAACAATCGATATGCCTAATGGTTTTAACAATATAGCCACGCTTAATCAGTTCAGATTAATTTCTATTTCCGTGGCAGTGCAGTGATTGTGAAATTGTTCAATTACGTGTAGAAATCATGTCATTTTCAAGGACAATGATCTAACCAGGAAAATCACAGGTATCATGGTTCGGTGATGGTTAACGTGTTCGATGTCAAAAAACACGCTCCGTAGTAACATTCTAGCAGCTGACGTGATTCGCAAAGTAGTCGGAAATTACAAAATTTTGTATTCCTCGAGGCTTTCTCGTAAATGACGACCTTGGGAAGAACAGACGGTATTAAAATGGGATACGTTGCAACAACTCGCGCAGCATACACATTGTCCATTATACCCATCAAAACTAACCTCGCGAAATTACTACTGCAAGAAAAACAACCCGTAGCAAATTTGTGACGTAATTATTCGATAAGCAATAAACGTAAATAATTGAACAGCGCAACTTCAAGATCCAATCATACTTTTAATCGCGTTAATCAAAGAAAAACGATGACAGTGCAATCGCGATCTGAGCGGGATTGACAAATTTCTTTTTATCAGGATAAACATTGCGACCGAGTGCGTGATGTGTGCGATGATGTGTCAAGAACGCAATACGTGACTCCATGGTAAGAATGTCCAGCAACAACTTTAATCGAATAAATATCGAAAATATTGCTTCACGGTGTGTCATTCGTAACTAACCTGATACTTTATTCATTCTGTAACGCGTCATTTGGAAAACGAAATATTGAAGCAGATTTGAATGTCAAGTAGGATTGACATTGAATCACGGAGTCGGGAGATAATCGGTTTTCAGTGTTTGGCGAAAAAGATACAATGTCTTCGATAACCGGTTCTCTACGCGCAATTCTCTGCATCGTGCACGAGATCTCAATAACAACATTCATGCCGTGAAAAATAATGAATTCGTGACAGGGTCTAAGGCTTGGTTTAAATCAATAGCCGTCCCGTTTACAGTTACCTTTCATCGAATGGCTCAGCTAGTCTCAACTAGTAAATTCCAACCACAACATCAGCCTAAGCCGGCGAGTCAAGCTAACACAACTTTCAAACATACACATAAAGACAGGTTTCACCGACGTTCTCCAGCAGAAGATCGTTGTACCTTAGCTTAATTGTGCGCGTAGTCCTCAAGTGGTTAATCGGTGAAACAGGTTCGTGGATATTCGTACGTTTCGCGATCGAACCACATTTGGACAACAGAGACGACGCTTGAATTTGGTGAAAACTCTTCGAGCTCTTTGGACCGTTGCATAACTTACCGCAAGTTCGAAAGCAGAATAACGAATTCCGGAGAAAACCGGGACTACGATCAGTTTAAAAAAGGAAATCGACTACTGCAGACATCATATAATTTGCAATTACCAATTTATATGCATCACATGCAACCATAATCCCAGTTATTGCCGTGCATCGCATACTTTGTTTTGACTACCCAAAAGCCAAACTTCACGGGAAACTTTCTGAATATATTCGAGAAATTTACACAATGTGTATGAGGAAAACATGTTCTTGAGGTATATTGCACGTTATACGAGTACCTCAAATATACTCAGTGAATGTGCATGACGTATCCTACAAGGTTGCAGCTACATTCAACGGAAATATGTTTTAATATAGTTCTTAGGTAGGCGTTTTGACATTAGTAGGTTGATTCCGATGGTTCAAAATGCGTAAAACGTAATGAGAAGTCATTCAACGTTATTGCTGGATTTGCAACGAATGAATCAATAATTGTTTTATATCAAATCATGAGTATAATTGACTCGCATAGTCTCAGCTACATTGACAAACCGTTTCAACCCGCATGCTACGTTACAGCAATCGCTGTAAAGGTAAGACCACAAGGTTCAGTTTTAAAATTACAATTAACAAACCAGGCATTCGTTTGATATTTGGCGTTTCAATTTGCATTTCAAAATCAATATAGAATTCACGGTCACGATAATCGTTATCCAAAGGTTACTTCAAACGCTTTAAGCCCCGTGTTTTATTACAATTTATGCGTGGTCACGGGTTCTTTCAACCACTTGGGAACGAAGCATCGATAAATGCTCTGCAACTTTTCCCATAAAATGAATCGAACGATGTATGTACTCCAAGCTTATTCCCGACATTCATTGTTCTAGTAAAAGAATCTGAGGTTTTTTTCAACAGCTACACACCGAGCTGCGACTCGAACTGGACCGTTTTTTACACCGGCACAAAAACACAAACCCACATGATCGTCACACGAGTATGTAATGATATTGCAGTACTCACTGATCGAGCCGTTGAACACAGCTTTCTGGTGAACGGTACGATGTCGAGTGAGTTTACGGTGCGCTGAAACCACTCTTAAATATACCGTTGAGCACAAAGCAACTCCCGGCACACCATCGGGCAGGTCGCACCGGACATGGCGACCAGTATTTCGATGAAAATAAACGTACTCAACTTGTCTCACATATATGCTGGACGCAAAAAATCTATATACCGTGTTCTGCTTTGGTGAAACTGGTTCTAACATGAATCTCGAATTCGTGTTACTGTGTCGATAAAATTTCACGAAAAAAAAAAAAAAAAATGATCGATGGGATTTTGTTTGACAGAAAACCGAGATAGTCAATCCAAATTCACCCATACTTATACTTGTTACAAACTTTCGTCGCGTAGACTCGCGAAGATGTCGTCTTGAATGAGGTTAAACACGTTTCAAGTATCATTTACTTTATTCAGGACGCTGTTAATTCAGGAATTTTCCATAGCAGGTATATATATCCTACATTGTATCGAGCCGATGGTATAGCAAGGAACCTTCACTATCGTTGAAACACCTACATCGATTAGATTATTTCCATTTTCTTCTTGCAAACATTCAGTTAAACCTATCGACAGTTCTTATCATCTGCTGTACTGCATCATATTTCTGTATTCAATGGTACCATTTTTTACCAAGGATCTGAAAATCGTCGTACAACATAATTCAGATACGTTTATAATGTTCATAGATTTTTTTTCGTCCGTGTACGTTTAACTTAAAAAAAGTGAACAAGAAATCGGTGGCGGTATGTATAAGTTTTGAATATATTTACAAGTTTTTCCAAGCATAAGATTTTGGATTTCATATTTTCGTCCAAACAACACCGTGAAAAAAATATTTAATCTCTTTATTGACTCCGTTTTCAACCCAGGCTTTCATAAGGATGTAAGCGTATAAGCTCTGGGCGTGAGATGCACTATGCGTACAAATTTTTCTTCTGATTTGTCCTTGGTGAGTGCACGACCTCGCCAAGACCGGAAAGTCGAGTCTAACGCTTTCTGCGATACGCTTCATTTGGGAGAGCTTGTATATGTATATTATTACCCGTAGCGAAATCAGCCCGATTACTGTGCCGAGCAGTTTCCGTTCTTTTCAACAATCGAATAACAACAACGAATCCTGATGATGATTATCAGAATTATGCAACACGTCGCATTGATTACGGGAAGTACAGTTTTAATTTCGCTATTATTACTCGTTGTATGCACGTAATCACTCAATCGAGCAAATTCTCCGTACCGAACTTTGCATCAATATGAATTATCTCTGTAACGAAGTTATAATCGATTACCACGCGAGAAACCGCGTCATGGAAATTCAGAATGTTTCGGGGATTCCCAAAAAATATTTAAATTACCGTGCCTGCCGATACCGGATCTGGCACGTATCTACGTTAATTTTGTTTCTTCGATTTGCAAATCATAATTTTAGAATTGTACAATTAGCCGTATTTACAGATACCGGACTTAGCAGATGCCAACTTTTATTTTACTTTTCCTATTTGCCATTCCTAACTTAAAAACTGTATAAACATGGTCTGGTATTGAATATTACGGTTGCATAGGAATTGAGGTAAAGTCAATAACTGCGAAAAATAGAAATTTTTAATTTGCACAGTCTTCTCACTTATTGTGTGCTAAAATAGAATATAAAATTGTAGAAAAAATATAGATGGTTCGATAATATAGTAATTCTTAATAATCACACATTTGAAATCAAATTTGAACGTCAAATATTTTTTTTCCGAATGTGTATACCAATACATTATCACACAGTTCGAATGAATTTATAGTTCACTTGTGACAACCCAAACTGCGAAGTTCATCAACGAAATCCTTTAGAACGTTGACTAAAAGAAAAATTACCACACTCGAAGAGAAATCAATCATACTGTAAAACGACATATGTATTTACACAAACATTAACATTACATATGCATAAGTAGGAAAATAGCAATCATATGTATTCATCGTGATGACTATACATTGAAATATTAAAAATATATGTTCTATTTTACATTCGTGCATATATGTTTAAACTAATTTATAGTTCGTATCATATCACACGTTATAAGAAGGTTGTAAATTGATCGATACGAAGATTGCGAATGGACAGAGAAGATTTCGCTAAAAAGTTCATAAATTTTTAAAACTAGCACTCGCGATTCGACGATTGATAAACGTCCATGATTAGCGTCTGGCAGAATAAGCTCACGGGTAAAAAAAATTACGGGGAGAAAACGCGATTCATTTATTCCACACACTTGGGCTACACCGGAAATTTTCGAGAGAATCTGATTCCTCGAGCTTTGGGCGCGAAAGATACACTGATTATGCAGCTATCTTGAATATACATCAATTGTAGAAACTAAGATCTCACCTCATGCCATACGATACGCAGGTTAAGACAGTGATGAAATTGTTTAATATCGTCAAAGGCATGCGGTTTCAATAAATAGTGAGGTGGAATGATCCTTGCATTCTATACCTATAACAACGCTATTTTGGTTTACTTATTTTTTATCTAATTATGTCTAGTTACGCTTTCTTAGACGTATTTTTTGATTTTTCGTTTATTCCTTTTCTCCTTGTTTTCTTCTTCTTCATCCTAAATTTGTTTATTCATTTATCATTAATCATTAATTAACAGTCTTCCATCACAAAGCAGCTTCGATTTCCGCCGCCTTTAGCCTTTCCGGAGCTTCAATTTTTCTGGAAATTAAAGAGTTACAGTTAAGTTATAAAAACTTCCAATCTGAGAAAAGCATTATTGGAACATCTTTCTTCAAATCGTCATCACTTACTTCCCAAAGTTCTCGCCATCCTCGAGGGTTTCAGGCAAAGTACATCCAGCAGTTTCAGGCAAGTAATAGCAGAACAATGCGCCGAGGAGTGGCAGTATTCCAAAAACGGTCGGAGGCATCCATGCTCTGGTTTCTTTCAGACCCTAAAAAGCAATTTTTACTTTTCAACTCAAGAAAAACACTGAGTCCGACGAAAAGGTACTCTTAAATCACAGCGCATACAAAGCTGAACGACAATGCTCAGGAGTGAGTTTGTAAAAGTACCCCGACATGAGATAAACTCGGCATTGGTCTAACATGCATAATATATTTCGTCACTCGTAAAAATATCAGCATAGTACACTTAGAATAAAGTCCGCATCCGACCCCGTCCCACTTGCAGTCACAATGAATGTCAATAACTAAGAAAAAGCGAGTGGCGTCATATTGTGTCGGATCGCAGAAGCGTGTGTAATTGATATCCTAAGGTTTTCTGAGATCGCAATTTTTTCTACAATCTTCTATTTCTCACCAGAGAGACGACGAACGGAGCAACCATCGATCCTATTCTCGCGCTCATGCTGCACGTTCCCACACCGATGTTCCTAACGACCGTAGGGAAAAGCTCACCGGAAAATAGGTAAACCGTTGTGAACGAAACTGACATCCCAACGATACCGCAGCAGGCTAAAAGTAGCCTGAGCCAAGCGATCTCTGGAAAGATGAAGAATACATTTATAATCAGATTTCACAATCCTGCACAGCGGACGTGAGCGCAAACGACAATCGTAACATCAATTGCAACGTACTCTAATTATTTGTAATTGTTATCAACTAGAGGAGTAGTTTATTGGGGCAATTTAATAATGACGATAATCCAATTTCTCTTAGGCAATTAGTACTGGTTTTAATTGCTTAAACTTATTCGGAAATTAAAGTCTTACGCAACACACGCGATAAAAAGTCTCTGCAACGCAGTCACGCAAATACGATTCCTAGAATATTATCTCGAACTTTATTCACTTGCCTCAATTTTGACAACTATTGAGTAAGAAAAATGCAGCCTACTTTACCCTTAGGTACGCCTATGAGCATCAGACTAGCGATTCCAGTCATAGTATTGCTGGAAATGAGGGTCGTCTTTCGGCCCAGGGCGCTCATCGCCCACAAGGAAACGATGTTTCCTGGTATCTGCGTGGCTCCGGACACAGCAAAGTTCACGAATATGTCACCGCCAACCTGCCCCAGGTACTGAGTTATTCCAAAGAGTCCCATACCACAGATCATCCAGTTGAAGAATATCGCGATTGACTTCTTCCTCATGTTAGGTGTCTTCAAGAGGTCCACAAAGGACGGTTTGTAGTTGGGTGCGGTATTTTTCGAGTTCTGATGACAAAAGCCGAGTATCAAATATTTCCGATCTGGAAAATCTATATTCACGAAGTATATCTGTAACTCTTGAATTTATATTACCTGATGAAGGCAGTGTTTTCTGACCATGTCTGGGATGTCAGTGTCCTTGACTTTGTTGAGTTTGGCAGCTTTTTTTAGAATCCTGCACGCTTCCTTCTGCCTGCCCATGGCAAGAAGCCACCTGGGTGATTCAGGCACAACCCACCAATAACCCAATAGAATTATCGACGGTGCGGTCATGGCTATTTGAAGGTGTTCCCAGTGTCGGAACCAGTAAGCCAGACCCGCCAACGTCATGTGGCCCAAGCTGTAAGGGATTTGATAGAGGACCGTGATCGGGGACCGCCATTTTGTGCCTACGATCTCCATGCCTGAGGACGGAAAAAAAAGTTGCAGACGCAGGTGAGAAGAAAGAACTAAATGAACTCTGAAATTGCGTTTCACTCGCTACTGATGATCAACAACTCATATAACTAGTAAGAAAATGGTCGAGAAAATTACTCACAAATTACGTAACTGGTGACCATTGTTCCTCCGGTAGCGAAAGCGCTGAGCGGCTTCAAAAAGAGGAGGGCAGGGAACCAGGGAACCACTGCGCATCCGATGCCAGCAACCAGCTGAAGCACCACGGAACCGACAAGAGGTTTTTTCCGGCCATACCTGCGAGGGGGATTTGACCATGAATCACTCTCTTCAGATGAATGAAATATCGAGCGAATCGCGAAGTCGGGGATGTGGGATGGTGCGAGGTTTTATATACCTGTCTGACAAGCTACCGAAGACGATGTTACCCAGGAGAACGCCGAACATGAGAAGAGACTGCAAGGTGTCTGCGTAAAACGATTGACCGCAGACCAAATCCCACTAAGAAAAGGGAGAAGGTGAAGGTAAATTAATTTTTCGGAAGTCGTCAAGCAGCTGTCTATGAGCGAACACACCCCACCTGTCACACTATTCCTTTCTTTCGATTTGCATTTCGGAGCGTAAATTCACGGTCGTCGAGTCGACTGGTATACTGAATTATTGATTCCGGAATACGCAAACAATGCATTGAATATTCAGAAATGTGAATATTCATTGGGAGAATAATGGAAAAAATTTTTTTCGCCATTAATTTATAACGTAACGGATGGCTGAAAAAGTAGCAAATGATTTTCCAACTGCGAAAGGTCTTTTTACACGCACATGGTTATGATGCTCGTTTGCGTTTGGTATTTTTTTTTCGTAAATACCTGCGTTATTATAGTCTCCGGAAAAATGCTTCTGTCGTATTCCCATTCAGTGCAAGGCTCCTGGATGTCGGAGACGTTGACGTAGCAGTTGTATTTGTCGACTGTACCGTTCGGAGCAATGCATTTGAATTTTGGTTGTGGGGCCATAAAAACAATGCCCAACTGATGCCAGGCGACTGGAAATTTGACGAGAGAAATTGCGAGGCATACGAGAAGCTGCCACCTTCCGAAGCTGCCCATGGCGCTCTGGACCGCGTCAATTTCTTCCCCATGGTTGGCGTCCTTGGCAACCTCGGCGTCCTTCTCGCTTGACAGTAAGTGCTTGCCGTTGGACTCCTTACCATTGACCTCCACTGAAACCGATAAGGGGTCAAAAAAGATTTATTAAAAGCATATCGAAAGTTGCTGATGGCTGGACTGATTATAACCAGCTACGAGATGCCCACATGGCGGCTGATTTACGCCGGACGATTTGAAAAAGTGATAAGAAGTAACAATTACTCTTAGAGTGGGTCTTCTGCTGTTGGGCAGAGCTGGTTGCAGGAGCCGAGCGACTGAGGACTAACAATAAATGCAAATGCGAAACAAATGAAGGTATGTAGACTCGATTCTTTTAATTTCAAGAACAACTACCGACTGACAGCTCTGCCACACGAGGCTCCGCTTTTATAGATGGAGTCTTTGGTGTTACTCAAGTCACGAACCTTGCGTGCAGTCCCGTTCCCCCTCCTCCACCCAACGACCAATAACAAGTCGCCTAAATTTTTCTAATTGATAAATCAAATGATATTTTTATTGCAGACATGAGTCCTGCGGCCCGTCTGGTGATCATGAGTTTCAAATATCAGGCAAACAGGAAACACGTGGTTCGCGTTAGCCGTTTATATTCTTGATGCGATTCCAAAAACCACTCGTGCTCACAATCGTCAGGCCGGCTGCATTGGGCTCTATTTTTACAAATCGGCAGTTTATCATAAGCATCATTAGTGTTTACTGGCTGCCTGATCTTCACCAAAATCACCTATTGACCCCGAACTAGTACATCTGACCACACTGCTGACATGGCCCAAAAAACACTTATGGTTTCCGGAATTCACCGCGTCTTGGAAACGCTTAAGTATTCGGATACAGTATAACAAACACTGACTCTTTCACAAAAGCATGTTATATCTGCAGTTTGATAGCAAATACAAAACGATCAGAACCAAGATCTATGATTCGTCAATTCTAGCTAGTAAACACAGTCGAAGTAAAAGCAGTTCTTGTACAGTACAAAACACATCGTGCCAAGGTCTAAGTTATCCCTTTAATTAACCCATTCCAGAATGATGAGGCAGAAAACTTTATATCGTAGTCTTAAATAAACGCTCGGAGCAAAATGAATTTTAACATCATGATTACGTCTTATGAAATTCATCAAATTAGCCTATTTTCGAGCTTGTTTGACAATGTCTCACTGCTCTGAATAGTATTCGTTAATCATGTCTCTGCAATGTGTTTCGTTTATGAAGCTGCAAGTCGCAATAGTATGCGAGATATTTCTTGCCTCAATCTAGGACTACGTCAAATTCCTGTACCCATGTTTTTACCGCTACGTATACGCTATAAGGATTGGGAGTGTCACGCAATGACATCTTGATCAAATAACGTTGACAATCGTTGCGCGATCTTCGTCTAACTTCAGACTGAACCCATAGATCATAATTCCGCTTATCGATGTCGTTACAATCGCGTTTCCAGTCCTGACGCATTGGTGATAGATCCACTCTGATCGATATTTTCCGCAAGTCGGCTGTAGGTACACCGATTATTACCAACTCATAGCGCAAAGTGTCTAATCAAAATTGACCATCCCGTGTTTCCGCCGACTGAAAGTGCTCCGCATATCTTGGCGCCACTACCATCGCTCACTTTCTTTTTGCATTCCAACGACCCCCAACTGGCAATGCCAAGATCAGTCCTTGAGAATCCTATCGCCCGCAGCATCCAGTGCTCAACTGGTCCAGCGTGTTTTACAACTAACAAACATAATGCCCTAGCCGTAGAAAACACTCGGCGATCCGAGGCTCTGCTGCACGGAGGGATTAAGGGTGCCCTTACAAGACAATTGCCTCAGGTATACAATTGCTATTTCTTACACGTATCGACGTGCTCTGTGATTAATTCAAGGCTTAGAGAATCTTGCGGCATTCCAAACTCAAGTATCCGAACCGACACTTGGGACCAATGACCGGTATCCTCTTCAGGTACCGGTAGCTACCGATTTACTTATCGCGATAACAATTCGATGAATTAACAATCCAACGTGAAATCAAAGTCGCAGTTTGACTGGCTCACCTGGAGCCAACAAAAAAGTAGCTTAAAACGATAAACGTGTGAGGAAGGTTTAATCACTTTTAGAGGACCATCTTGACGCTAATTTTCCGCCTTCGTTAATCACACATGCTATTGTGTCGTTTATTAGAATCGCTAAAAGACGACTTGAACGATGATTAGCATAAGTTAAGTCAATTCAGTGCACAGATATATCATAATTGGGGCATATCTTAGCATATCGTAAAGTCATTCTTCGGGCGAAGCACCGTTTATAACGTATAAATGTTAGGTACCTTTTCTCTTTGTCATCGTTGAGATTCTTCGTGCACAGTTACTTATCTCTGCTGTAGTATTTAAGTTACAAGTCACGTGATTTAGCAACCGCTCTCTTGGCTTTAATTTCGACGCTTGATTGAGAATTCATCCTTTTTTTTAACAAAAATTATACCGCAGAACCGCCTGACTTATGCCGAACAACCATCTGTGCCAACTTCACAAATTTACAACAATTGCGCATTGTCGTTATGCAAACATATGGTATACGAACTGTATGAAAGTATGAAATAAAAACTCCATTGGTTTATTGACGCGTGTGTTAGGGGAAAATTCAAACAGTCACGCATGCTATAAAGCTGTGCGTACATTTTTCATACTCGAGTTACGTAAAAACGTGACAGTTATTTATAAACATTGAAAGCGTACTGCAATCGTATGTGCGAAAAACGGTGATATATCAGCAAAATCCCTACCTAATTAAGAAGTCAAATCCAATCCACCGATAAGTCTCACATGCAGATATACGACTGGGCTATTTTTAACAAGTATTACGATATGAGATAAGTGGTTGCGAACATGTATAATTTAATAAAAAAACTCGCAAAACTTTGGGAGTATTCTCGTGTGACATTTATCGGCTCCAAGATATAATTCTCATGCGGATTATGGCATTGGATTGATAGACGCACATTCGTACGCACTATTGAACGTGTGAGAGGCAATAGCATTAGTCGTTGCATTTCAATGTCGCCCTTCTTAGCGAGGTGGGCAAGGTTAGTAGAAACTTGATTCCATCAAGGACGTGCCAAGTGCAGAAACGATCACTTTAGATCGGGAAAACGTGTTGATCGAACTTTTCTCGCGATGGGTTAACAAGGTACATTCGCGTCGCTGTGTATCTGAATCGCGTATTTTACCCACTCGTCTTTTGCGAAGACACGTCGATTTCCCATTGATGAACGCAAGCATTACGAATACCACAAAACATTGAATAAGGCGTTTTAATAATTCCGTGAAGCAATATTTTTTCGTTTAATTACAACTTGTGCGCAATACGCGGTGTGACGTGGAGAATATAGGATGATGTTTACGCGCGATGTGAAATCTAATCTTCCAATCAAAGACGTACTAGTCGTATTAAAAGAGTAAACCTATGTATTGTGTAACGCATTTAATGGAGCTGTTTGTCTCTTGCAAGTTAACCTGTAATAATTTCTAAGGATTTTCCGCTCTTCAATGATCAAGTTGCGCAAAAATAAACCCGTCACATATGTATATACAGTAGTTGAGTGTGATTGAGTGGAGATTAATTTCTCCCCGGAGCCTCTTAACCCCTGAACAGATGCCCGATGCACTTAGAACGATATATGGTTTCCTCCGGTTGATACGAGCAATGCGATCATAGTCTCGGTTGTGGATTTTTATCTAAACAATAATTTACCGCTAGTCGATTGACAGCTTTCCGCTCGATATGATTGTTCGAGATTGATTTATCCGCAGGGGAGAACTTGTGCCGATAAAACTTTTATGAACAGCACATGATTTCCACCACCATTCGAGTGGGCGTTTGTGGGTGGTGGACAGGCAAATTCTTCCACAGGCCAGGCGAGTTCTGAGTCATTAGATTTATCGCCTTCCTTGTTGCTAACAATACCAGACAGAGGCATTACCGCATTACTTTCATGCAAACCGTACATTTCCAGATAAATCTATTCGTTCTGCACGCGGTCGCATATTCAAATCGCGTAAGGCAAGGTGGATATAAGTTTAATGAGACGTGAAATATTCCACTCGGTATTCAACACCGTGTTTGTTCTTACATCATCTGCGCACGAAAATTTCCCAGTTTACGTTACATAAGATCGTTAATAAATTACTACTCCAGATAACGGGATCATGCAGGAATCCAACCTCAGATAATGAGTGCTTTAAGTGGCTCAATCCTCTGTTCTGAAATAAACGAAATTAAACAGGATATATGTCGAAGGCCATTGAACGAGGTGTGACTGACACAAATCAAGGAAGACTCGTGTTTTTGTCACACATATCTTCAAGAGACTTCAAAGCTGAAATAATCAAGGCTTTTTTGCACAAATCGCAGCATTGACTTGATTTCGCAAGCTTAATGTCGGAACGTCGGCGTCTTTCAGCAGAATTTCAGCATAAATAATAACTGAGTTTTACCGAGTACCAGAACGTTCAAAATTTACTGAACAAAGGTTCGAAAAGCTGCGTCAACGAGCGTAAAATTTAAAACAACGGATAGAAGTGCGTCAGTGAATTGGAAAGATTATAACAACAATACGGTTTGCGAACGGGTTGAAAAACAATGAATGTACTGTCGTCACTCGGCACCGATTATCGCAACTGCGAAACTCAACGGCCACGGGTCACGCTGTTCGCTAAATTACCATGCGCATTATTCAAGATTGGAGGAGTGTCTGTGACGTCAAAGCCTTCGGTAGCCTCGAGTGCTATACGCAACAAGTGGGTGTGTAGGCTGAGAAATACTCTGATTCGTGGAGACCGAGACACGGCTCGAGCCTCGCGAGCTTAACAACATCTGGGTCACAGAGTGCAATTGGTTTTTTCTTCCACTATTTGCAGCGCTCTCTTTTCCCCCTCTCCGTTATGTCACAATAACGCGGCGCACTCGCTGCCAGAGACGAGAAGAGCCTGTTACGTAATATTAAATAATCAAAATGAGTAAGGAACAAGACTGAGAAACGAGAGAATTAGTGTTCTCCTTGATCGAGCGCTTAGAAATATCCAAATGTATAAAAGAATTTTGCTGAATAGAATTATTGAAGAACTGAAATAGCGTGACTCGGTACTCCTTGAAATTTGATACGCGCAGCGTGAAATAAGATTTCAAGGCGGTACTCTTTGCACTTTTTTGACCAGCAAACTGTGGATGTGATGAAAGCACGAATTCTGCACCGAAACATTGACATTGGTCCGATGGGCAGAAAATGTTGTTTTCGTTTCCGCGGACTTTTTTGTTCAATTGCTGCGGTGCCTAAACTTGAACTCGCAGCATTGAACCGGCTATGAACTGCGGCAATAGATCTTTCACGGCCAGCGTGACGGGATCAATTAATAAGTAATCTCTGAAACGAGCGTCAGGGTCACGGCCGAATCGCGCGTTACGAGAATTTAAATAATTCTTAGTTACGAAATTCTAACCTCTGTAATTATCGCGCTAATAACGGCTATTTAATTTCTATTAATCGATAGAGATTTCAGACAATAAATTGGTCGAAATGATCTATTCGACTTTCTTCATCTCTTCTCAATCCGGGATCATTGGAACCTCGGATTCGTAGAATCGTTTCAGTCCGCCAAGATCCAAGGATAATGGATGCGAACCGGATGCCAAACCGAGCTTTCGCAGCCAGTCGTTTGATTTTGAGATCGAGAACAGAGACTGCACTTGCCTCGGCGATTATCATTTAAATTGATAAATTCCTGCACCGGTCACTTCGGACGTCTGATAAGTCAACGCACTTGCGTCTCGAGTACCTACAAATGCGAACGGCCAAAGTCGATTACCGTCACGCAATGCATGCGGAGGGTCGCGCGCTAAGCGGAGTATATAATTCGTGATTGGCTTAATTGAATTTCATCCGTTAAACCGAGACTTACATGCGTTTACTTTCTGTCTATCGTTAATGCCGCTCAAGTGTCTCAAATTCGCCGAATAAAATTACAGCCCTTCGTGTCTCTCATCCCTGCGGCTGGGAACGGAATAGCCGCCCACCGTTTCGCCACCGCGAATCTGGCAGTCCAGCCCGTGTCCGATTCTCCGTTACACAGCCTACTTGAAGCTTACACGGAACCCTGCCGCAAGCTCGAGCTTCCACCGACGCAGGAGCGGCCCATGATTCATCACGCGTTTTGGGATGAAAGTGCTAATTAACGCCCGAGATCTATCTCGTCGGATCTCGCCTACGATTCAGGGTTCGGTCCACGTGCGCCGGAAATGGAGGAAGTGAAACGAGCCGTGTGGGAGTTTCAATGAGGAACAATATCCGCCGTTTAGTGGGTTCAAAATACGGTGACGAATTGTGGAGAACACGTGGAAAGGAGTGAGTCATTCTTGTTTGATGATACCTTACAGACTTGTTAAACAAATGTTGTTGTAAAGGGAAATGGAAAATATCGTGTCAACGAATCACGCTTTAGGTCAAAGCGAATCTATCAGTTAATTTCTTGAATCAAAATTCCTGTCACTTTTTCTATGGTGAAATCTCATTACTCGGTCTATGTTGATTATAATTGCACTTTTCTGTTCACGGCATTCGACGAGATTTGCAGGGTAACTATCGCCTAATGAAGAAAAAATTACGAAACCTCGATCTTTCACTCGTATAATTTCCTGCAGGACAAGCATCCTTCAAATTAGTAATTTTCTCGTCGGCTGCAGGTATGATAATTGTTTCACCGGTAATTGCGAAAAAAATCTTGTTGATGTAAAACGCTACAACTCCACCAAAGGAAACGGCAACAAAACTTTTGCGATTGTGATCGGATACTTCGACCATGGAAAACACGGTTGACTCCATTTGAAGAAAGTCTGGCTCAACATTCATTTTCCACGATCACTGCTATCGACAGTGTTTCGTAATCGCTGCAGACAACAACTTCCAATTAATCTCTGGGAAACTGGGAGACAAGGGCTGCCTCTCATCCCCTGGTTCACAGGAGAAGAGTAGATTTCGCGGTTTGTTATTAAAGATATTTACGTTTATCGCCTTGTTGTAAAATTCAAGAAATGTGATATCACACCGTGGTGATGTTGCATCAGTAAAATAAAAGATACTGGATACTGGCACCCTGTACAGCTAATTGCGCAAAATTGCAAAAGTGGAATTTGACCCGAAGTGGTATTCGTTTTTTAAGAACTCCGTCTGCTCGTGCGATCTGACCTCGTCCGAGCTGTGATCAGAATCCATATCGATAAAAAAATAAGAATAAGAAAAAAAAAACACTGCTTTACAGATTCGCGAAGACACAGCGCGAGGCAAGTTCGTCCCGGTTCGACTCGAACGAAGGTCCAAAGTCGCGAGAAAGATGCCCGTATTATACGTATAGGTATCCTCGGATATCCGGAACGTTAGGAAACGGAACTGACAACGAACCTCAATTCCGAAGTATCAAGTATACGAGTCCAATGCACTTGAACCAAATCGCGACCACCTACTTCTGCGATCGAATCTGCTGCGTAAATACGTTAGCGCCTGGATCTCGGGGTCAATTGATCGATTACAGAAGCAAAATAATCGAAGAGGCCGGCACAAAGCACCCGGCGAATCGAAGTAGCTGGGCTTAATGATTCGCTGTCGGTGTGCGATCATATTGCACCGAGGTGCAGCGGGCAATGGCATCGTTATTCAGGTTAATAACCCACCTTGTCCGTTAGTCGTCGTATCCTTCATATCAATGCCTCGGATGGTAAATGCGTGACGCCAAGATGGAATCTGGAACAAACAATGTGAACGTTTCGGTGAAGAAGGTCGTGAAAATCCACGCAAAGAAAGAAACACAGTAATAATTATCAACATGCCGTATCGACAGCGAGAAAGCCTCTCGGATATTTCTCTGAGAAGTGCAAAATCCCAACCCTTTTCAAAACCGTCCAACCGCAAACTTCCAAAACGCGCTGCTCGCAATCGGTCAAAGAACAATTTCTGCAGGTAAGATCGTCGCGTGAAGCGTAATAAAAATTTGCTCAAGTCATCGAGCCGTGTAACAGCATTGATCTTGAAGCTGTCAAATCGATCTGAACGCTATCGATCAAACCGCGAGTTAATTTTAAGATGGCCCAAGTGTCGTGCGATACTCAGTAACTGAAGATAACAGGGCTAATAATAACCTGGCCATAGACTTCTTATATCTTTAACTGGGCGGAAAGGGCACTGGAACAGATTCGCGACTCGTTTATCTCTAGCTAGAATATTCGCGTAAAAAAGTTCACAGTCAAGCACTTGTTTTGGAGAACCTTTGGCCCCTTGTCTGCGAAATATTTAGTCCTAAGTAAACTGTTTTTGTAATTACTGTTGATATTGAACATGACGGTATAATCTGTCTTCTCAGTTTGTGTTTGATTATAATTTTAACGAGATATTTTTAACCCAATTCATCAACAGATTGGGATTAATCAACAAAACAGAAGCCGATCGTGTTGGTAGTATATTTTTACTCCGTCTTAATAACCCAGCGATACAAACTGGCGATATTTCGAATATCAAAATTTAATACGCAGTTAAATCGAATTTGGTCAATGAATTGAATGGATATCGAGGGTATTGTTGAAGCTTTCGCTATCGTGTTGTACGTTACGTTACACCTTGTGATCGCCGCCAATTTTTTTCACGTTATCAGAGATACGAATATCTGGTGTCTCGTGAACATAATGCGTATAACAGATAATAGTAATTCCTCTGTAATCCCAACGGAGCACGTGTCGAATGCTTCTAATCGGATCCTAGCAATCGCTCGCTAAATCTATTCCGCAAACTAGAGGGTCACGATACATACGTAAATTCCGCTAGATACAGTCGCGGAGTATTAGACGCGTCTTTAACGGCCTCCAACTTCTTTTACACGATAAATTGATAATTTTTTAAAGCGTACTTAGACTCCAAACGGTTACGAGTTGACACCGAGACTCGCTCGCGTAATCCGGAGTATCGATACGATGTTATCGGCTAGATAAGCATCTACTACGAAGTGGCGATAACCACGTGCTCCTCCAAATGGTCGTCGATTTTGTCAACGGAGCTGATCAATGGGCGACAATTTCGTGCGTATTTATTCCCCTGACCTGCCGGACCCCGAGTCTATAAATATCGTGTAGACAGAATCGAATAGAGCGAGACAAAAAAGTAGTGCGTTCCCATTGTGGCAAGTGTTTGTCAATGCTTGAGTAAAACGACGTCAGTATCAGCTATTTCAATTGCAGAGTTTGCGAGGTAAACAGATAAAAAGAAGAGTCAATATCCTAAAACGAGAAACAATTCTAGCTACCTACTTAAACGATTTGAATCAAGTTGCACGTGGAGTGGAAAGGAAATAAAAATGATGTACCAACTCCGCAGTGTAAAGTATATAATGTAATAATGCACCGTGTCGTAATTCTAAACCAGCGCGTGCCGTATGCTGACACTTTTAAAAGCGAGGTAATAGCTGTCAAATTACAAACGAAGTACGTTGCGTTTCAAATTTGCTGACAGACGCACGGTAGGGTGGTGATTACACGAATACTTCCGTCTTTCGCTATGTTGTAAAATTACGTTTAACGTTATTTTTTTACACGATTCTTCATAATAGAGAAAATCGTTTCATATTATACCGTAATGTATAAATGTAAAAAATCCATGCACTATGCGCGATTCTTGCTTAGGCCTTATCTCTGGACTTATGTAACGGTAAATTCTCCCAAAACTCAAACTTATAAATATTAATACAAAGCCATGAACCCAGTGACGATTTTACTGCGTTTTCTGTATCAACCGACAATTTTTAAGCTCCTTAAATCGTGAGTTAAAATTACCGTAGCTCCACGATTCGCTGTCTATGATGCGTTACAGCTTGAGCTTATTGAAACACGTTAAGTCAATTTGAACCAGGTGAACTTCTTTGATAGTTTTTATCTCAGGATGAAGCGTTCCTGCACTTATCAGCGCGATAACGAAGCATTTTTTTAAACATCGAAGGACAAAACCAATGATCCCTAAACTCTCAATTCCGTCGGGACGATTTTTTGACGATTTTCGTACGAGTATAAGAACCAGATATACAATGTTCGCAACTAAAACGTGACCTGAAATCGTAACTGAAAGTAAATCTTGTAGTTTGAAAGCGAATATTGACGCCCACGTGAAGTTCAGGGTTGAATTGTGGCTGAACCATTGCCACATGCGTGGGATTCAACTACAAATGCTGACCGCAAGCTCCAATGTTCGCTAAGCTTGCCTCCGAGAACTGTTTAATCGCTTCCTAACACTGCCAGCAGCTTTTTGGCCGGGCAACTTGCTCAACTGCGCACTTGTTTAAACTAACCGTTGCACCCCATGAATCTGCAAAGCATTTTCTATCTGGCATTCGTCCTAACGATCCTGCAGAGTTGAGATAACACGATTTAGAAAATCGCAAACTGTGTTACGGGGACTGCAACTGACTCGACCAGCACAAGTTTTACTCCTTTAATTGCCGATGCTTCGCTAAATATCGGCTTGCGCGGATTCGATGACAGACGTATGTCTGGATAGCTACGCACGGCTTCTATACTTCAACATATATCGATTAATTACATTCACCGCAGGTGTCTCAGTCGCAATTCACATGCCGACCATTGTTCGTCTACAAGTGAAAATGAACCCAGAGATACTTTAACGCAAGCATAATTCGACCGCTTTAAAATTGTTGTTAGATTAATTGTAATCAAGGTAACACTCGATTTAAACTTTCATGAAAATTAATGAAACAAATAATTTTTTATCCGTTCTCTTCGATTCAATTCATAATACTCGAGTGATATTTTCTCAGTCTCGTTCTTTATTAGCAATCAGACGTAATCGAAGAATTATCCTCCTCCAAGAACGTATCGTAAAATTTCCGTTTCACGTTATGTCCGTTCTGCATGCGAAAGCTCGTCAGGGATGATAGTCAAAACCAAAATAAACGACATTATTACGTATGTAACCGGACAATCAAGTCGCTTTGAAGGCCTGCAATTCGTCAGCACACGTGCGTGGCGCCAAAAACATCAGTCGCGTTCTCACGGCACACATGATCGTCGCGAAAAATCCACGTACGGGGTTTGATTATGCGCTGCAAGCTTCGGTGAAATTCGTTTTGTCTGTACACAATAATACAAACGGATGTTACGTGCGAGCGTAGAGTAAAGGAGCTTCGGGTGATTTTGCAACTTCTGTCGCATGCTGGCAGAGAATTTGCGATGGATCATTGTGCGCTTAATTAATACGTAGCACAGATAACCCGGTGAGTGATAGCACGGGTTTCGTCGAGCAGATTATCAAATTCGAATCACGAACAAACCCGCTTCAAAATGGCCCTGAAAATTTTGGCAAGGCTGACCCGAAAGCTCAACGATAAGCGATGTAAAAAATCTAATTTACTTATCACCGCTATAAGCAGTGATGCACGAATTATGTAAAAGTTATTTCATTTCATGCAACTGCAGTGTATTCGTAAAGATCTATAGTTGCGATTAGCGTCAAGTGTGCAATAATATTTATAATGCTGTAACACGATAAACAAAGTGATTATCATAGTGACGTCAGTCGTGTTGATTTTCATTATTTTTTCTATGCGGTAGCGATAGTAATTTTCTGCAGTCGTAACAATAAAAGTCATCACTTCTACGATTATCAAAAAGATCAATTTTCCGCGTAGTAACGTTGAATAAGCTGAGAAACTTATGCTCGATTGTAAAGAGGACTTTTATACCCACTAATAGTTCAAATTACCAGAAAAGGATTAATTAATGGTGCACAGCGGTGCTGCGCTAAGATTTTATTGCCTCTTAATTACAGGCTGTAAAGCTGACTTGCATTTACCTTAAATGAAAAGAGTAAAATTCTTGGTTTAACACAGTACAGAGGTAAAAGAACAGTTTGCGCTAGGACTAAACAAACCGGGAGCTGTCGGAATTTTATAAACAAATGTTCACCTGGCTGACAATGGGTCTTTCATCGCGTTTTCCCACCGTCCTTATTTACAGTTTACTCCACACGAGGCAAGTTCAAATATGCAAAGAGTTACGTCAAAGAGTTGGCTCTATAAAAATTCATTCTCACCTGTTGCTCGTTGTTCCTTGGCGCTTTAGCGCCTTCGGATATTCAAATCAACAACTGCCCGGTCTGTTGGTAGTTTGCAAGCGTGGACGTAAATAGTTTTCGGTTCGCCCTGGACGCCGTCGTCGAATTGTCCTTGAGTCCAGCAGTCAAGTTCAGGGGACCAGAGCTTCGAACGAAATTCCGTTCCGAAATGCACTTGCGATTGTCGAAGCCTTCGCCGCTCCTTGCACTAAACGATCGGTACTTTACAATTCTTTTCCGACTCGGTCTCGATCGCAGAAATCGCTTTAAATTTCGACGGTCACTCGGAAGGTTTGTCGCCAATCTCGGAGGAACACTGCGAGGATCGTTTGCCGGGCGCAAACCAATCGAGGGTTGCAATTGACGCAGTATATCGACGAGGGCTCGAGTCTGTGTTCTCAGCTCTATTATTGATCGATTGTTGCAAATTCGAAGGTTTCAGATGCCAGTTTTGTGGCTTGACGTTACGGTTAGGCATGCGCTGCTTCGTTGCTCGCGCTTGTCGCCACCGGCGTCTGATTCGAAACTGGCGGCGCGTGGCGAACAGACGCCTCGACGTTATACCGATCATACGAAAGTGTTCGGCGTCGCCACGCATTCCGAACTGAAAAACGGCGCCACCGTTACGATGCGTATGCGATAAATAACAAATTGCCAGCTCTCGTTTTCGATGAAACGATACGGGGGTTTCACCCCGTGACGTAAGTTCAAGCGTCTCGAATTGGTACCCAATCCGCGTTTTCCGTAACAACGCCAATTTCTTTCGTTGCAGAAATCATTTTGTTTCTCAGAAGCGTTGAAATTTGTTATAACCATTCTGTCTTTGTCCAGGAAAATTTTCGGCGAAGATGTACTATTTAATAATATTATATTAACAAGCGGTTTCCTTTTACGATAATTTTCTGACACAACACGACACTAAGTCATTTCATTGGCGCTTTGTTTCGTTGGATCCGAAAAATGAAATCACTCAACGTCGACTTGAGTGAGAAAACTGGTGTGAAAGGAAAGCGCCCTACTTTAAAATCTACAATAATCGTGCTTCTTTTATTTCTAAAAAAGATGCTGAGATTCTAAATTATACCGTAGAACCACAATTTATGGCTCGATTTATGATCGATGAACACTTCTCAACCCTTACTGATATCGTTGATTTCTTACTAAACGTAACCCGTGTCGAAGTCCTTTTAAAAATCATCGGAATATGAATTAATGCGTATATTCCTAGTGCTGATGGTCAATATTGATAAACCAGCAATGGTTCATCGTTGCGGTGTCAGATTTCAGTGAACTCCTGAACTTTTGAGGATCGTCGAGTCGTTGTGGTTGGTCGAAGACCAACAACCAATTTAGTATTATCGGGAATTTTTTCTTGTTTATTCAAAACAGATGTTGATCTAGAAATAGCGTGACATACAAATCACGCTGCCTATCAATGCTCCGAGTCGTTCAGTTTTATCCTATTCTGAATTTTCGGTGACCCTTTGAACTCGCGGCTGTCCCTCTGCTCCCAAGTAAATTTCATGACGCGAAGTCTGGCACACAGTTTCTTCGTGTTCGGGAATACAAAAAACAAACATCTCTCATTGTGTAATCGCGTCTGGCCAAAGGAGAGATGCTTCTATGTGCAAAGACAACAACAGCTAGTGTTAATTCTTCCGGGGTTTATTTGTGTGGCCCTGAAATTATCTCCGATTCTTCAGTGGTCCAAAGTCATGAATCTTAAGTAACGCGCATTCATACGAGAGAATCCAAAGTACTCTTGACACGCAATGACTTGCTCAAATGTTATGCGTCAATTTGTACCAAACAGTGCGTCGGATGGATTCGATTCGTGTCAAAGCTTTCTTCACCCGACTTGAGTTCGACGGCTTTAATTATTCGCTTCTCGATAACGCTAAGAATTGACAAAGCCTCGAGCAGTTTAGTCGGAAAAATTTATGGACTCGTATTATGCACACAGAGTTGTAATAAGGAGCGAATGAACCTTATTAACCACACCGATGACGATTTGTGTAATATTTTTGACAGGTTGATTAATGGACTTAATTCTCAACTTTGAACCGCAGCCAGAAGATGGAATGAGTTAAGTTGATAACAACAATATCTACATATACGCAGTTGAACATAAATAACAGAGTTTGCTATATGAGATTGAGATAAAAAAGCGTTTATTTTTTTCATCACGTTGCATGTATACTGGTCGACGTTTTAAGCCGAATAAAAAACCGACAAACAATATACATTTTACATTTCGGTTGATCATCTCGCTTAACCTTCGACCAAAAAGATTCTCGAATCTTGCGCGTGTGCCGAAAGATATGCGAAAAATAATGCTGACCTCGAAAAATTCTTATCACTGAGACAAATTTTATACAACTGATAATTCTTTCCTGAATTTTAGTGTGTTGAGCGAGTTGTCAATCAAACAATCCCTCTTGCATGGTTTTTCAACAAAAATCTTCAACATGGGTAATTTAATTCATCTTAGAATAAAACTCCTTAATTCGGTTAGTCCGGAAGCTGTAAGATAACAGACGCCAGCAGTTCGACGTTCCCTTATAGTTTAAAACCTCTGAACTGTTAGGCCGCGGTTGCTTTAGTTCTCTGGTACATTGAAGGGTTTAAAACATCTTGTTTATCCTCCTAACTGCACTCTGGTATTCTGGGAACTTTAACTGCGGTATTTAAGTTATCAGGGGCGGCTGAATATCGTAGAAATCCGATTACGAGCAACCATCAGAGACCTTTGAAATAATGTTTGTCGTATAATTATGGTTAAAAATTCACGGTGGAGGTTATCTTGCCATTTCCATTCTCGCAGAAAATATGCGGAATCAATCGTTGAGTCAGGAATTTAATACCATTGAAAATACCATTATTAAACACGTTTTCACGTAAGCTGAAGAAGTAAGCCTTGTAACATCAACAACAGTCACTGCTCAGTACGAAGAATTTTTAATGCATGCTTGAAATAAGAAAGCAGTTAACAGGTTTACAAGATTAATGTAATTTATTAGTTATTAATAACGGTAACAATTAACGCACTTATATGCACGCGGAGTTGGTGTACGTTCAACGTGTTCGCTCTGCGCAACCCTTTGATCTAATTCGAGGCTACCTAATGCATTTTGCGAGAACTACACGTCCAATAATTAACTACGTCGTTTACGATGTCTACTCAATTATTCAATTATTCGCTACGTCTACCTCGAATTACGCGCTTTAACGACTGGCACTAATCGCAGTTAGAAACAACGTCGGTCGTTGATAAGAGCACAGAATACGTTACCTCGGTACATAAACGTAAGTCTGCGAAGATTTAATAAATGCTTAGAATTAGGCCAAAGCGGATGCGATAAAATGAAATCATTTTTCAAGGTACCAGCATAAAACTCGAGTTCAACTAGCTAAGATTTACACTCGTCAAGTAAAGTCGGAATCAGACGCTTCGCAATTGCTATTTTTCTAGAATATTCACATGCAGACGAAATTTTTGTGTCATTCATAAGAATCTTCTAGACTGAATTCAAAATTCTATTGGACTGAAATCCATTGGAATCAAGTTTCGGAAAACCAAATGTTGAGATTAAACTTTCGCAGACTGACGTCGCTGCGATTCGTTGCAAATTGCAAGCCGAAAAAAATTAAAATGAATAAAAACCTCAGGCTTCACTCTTCCTAGAGAAGAAGACGTATAGGTATACGGTCTTCCTGCTTCTCAAGTTGCCAAGTGTTTCGCGTGGCAATCAGCCCATCAGCATTAGCGCAACGTCGACGCAGCAGATGAGCAATTTGCGTATTCACCGCTGCATCGCATACTTCGCGCATCAAATTTGTGTCAATTTAGCCACTTGAGTATCGCTTGTCTTGTTGAAGTTGGACATAACGAACTTAGTGAACATCGTTCAGGACGTGCGGTACACACGAGCTGGGTCAACGAAGATCGATATGCCCAAACAGAAATTGAGAAGAATAAAATAACAGCGGTGAAAAAAAAATCTCGAACAATTCTAACTCGGCTCTAATTCGTCACCGATTTCATGATTGTGACGGAGCTAAGAAATCGCAATGGAACACGACTTTCTGGGCATGGTCATTAGAACATGAAATATTATCGCTTCCGGGCGGAATTTGAGAATGGAACAGGTGTCACGGCGTTATGGCCAAAACTTAAGAGACGAGTTGAATCATAGCTCAAACGATGAATCGCACCGAATGCCTGAGAATCCTACATTCTTAAGGAGGATACGGATTAAGAGTATAATTTCTAGATTGAACGACAAGTGGCGCGTTAACCTCGGTTAAACTTAAACCATTTAGGAAGAATTAGCCTCTTCGCCACGGAGTTCGCACGCAGGCGGAAAATTTTTAAATTCCATTATATCTTGTCCACGATGCACATTCAAGCGGTCAGACTCGACTGACATAAAACTTGTGATCTTCGATATCGGAAATAGTCCGACTTTGACGACGGGCGACCGAGAGCTTCTCGAAGATAAAGCCTAGCGTTGCATGGTGGAATTGGAATGATTATACTTGAGATAAAAGGGCTCCGGAATAAGGTTGGTAGAATCGTTAACTTCTGGGAAAGTTGACTGCCCTCATACGATGATGAGAAAAAAGTCGTTGAAACAACCAAGCGTGTCATCACGGGTGGCGAAGTAAATATTTATTTGTCTCAATTCAAGATCTATCGGTCCAACAAAATGTTTAGTTGATTTCACTAAGATCTATTAGACCAGCATAAGTATTTTGTTGAACTAAGTAAGTATATTGTATAGTACATTGTGTATTGTTGAATCAAACGAACGTCACACGACTCAAATAATTCTTTCTCTCCGTGTAACGATTCACCAATCGTTCATTCTTGAAGTATTCCACCAATAGAAACTGTTATATGAGTTTTATGTGTTTCCAACGATGATTGCATCCTTATCGCGCCAAGGCGATGGAATATTTGTAGCCCTCGGACTGTGACTCGGTCTCGCAGATAATTTCCCTGTAAAAAAAAGTAGGTAAATAAAACTTTCATGACTTAGCAGAAAACTGGTAATATTATGACTGGTGAGTGAACTGTTGAACAAATGAATGAACATAAGGAGAAACATAGTAATTATGAACGATAAAGAGCTTCGCTGACCCGAAGACAAATGTCGTAAAATTAAAGACGTAGCTTTGCGAGTGATGGATAGTGTCGAGTAACTCTTGCGGAAAAATTTATTCTTGCCCATGCACCGCAAAATTATGAATCTTGAAAAGTCACTGGGGAAAAACTTTGGGTGATAATTGTTCCAAATTCGACATCGAGTTGCTAATTTTCTTCAATAAAATCCACGTTATTGTCATAAATTGTATGCCATAAGTTAGTTCATAATACTATACTATATTGACAGCAAGTGCAGCTGTTGCGCGGGCAACCCGATTTTCTGAAGAAACTCACGACAAAGTCTAAAGTTATCTTCGATAACGCCATGATTACTCATCTGTAGCCGTATCATGTATTTTAGTGAAACAAAGTTATTTCGTTAATTACATCAAATTACGAAGAGTGAAGATTTTAATCTGAAAGTATCGGTGCTTTGCGGCACAAATTAGGCTGAGAAAGATAATATAAAATTTTGGGAAATCGATACAGAAAACAAAAGAGCTGTAATAAGGTAAGTGTGCCAGTTATTGACGCGCTTAGTCCCAATTATTGAAACTTATATTTTCCAAAGTTATAAATTGACGGCGCAAATTGTGAATTTCTCGATGACTAGAACCAATTGCCAGAGAGTTAGACATAACGAATGTATTTTTGGTAATTTCAAAACAAAGGATTAAACAGATGCAGCCAAAAAAGTTCAATAACTGGAACACTCACCTTAGTGAGAGGTGATTAAACCGTTTAAAGTAATCTTAACAATGTTAAGAACAATGACCCAGTTGTTAACTAACACCATGCACGACAGTGAGTTAAACTAATCTTAAGTGTAACCAGATTTCGTAATTAATGGCAACAACACAAATCCAATATGCACGATCCATTCACAGAAAGCAATTAAAACAAGTTTCTGAGTACATGATATAAGTTACTCTTCTCAAGAAGAACTCAAATTACGTCCTTATCGGCCGAGTCGAAGTCTCCGAGCCGTGGTAAAACAGTTCCTGTATCAATTGTTGCCACGACTCGCAGTAACCAAAAGTCGCAAAGTATCAACCGTTGCGTTGACTGAATATTCTTTAGTCAACGTATCAACCAACGAAGTAGGTAGCCGACTGAAAATAACCGTTACTATTAGCCGGTCACTCCTATCAGTTCGTGACAATATGCAACTATGGAACATTCGATAAGCTTTGTGAATTTCAGCGCACCATCGCCCAAGCTGATATCAAAGGAATCGATGAAACTATATCGATGATAAATTGAATCTCGCGCTCAAATAGACCGATGCAGGTAATATTGGGCCCCATTCAAACTGGGGCACAGGGACACTGGAGCAGCCACATTACGCGATAGAAATCGAAAGTGAAACGAAACGGGCCCAAGTCCTAGTTTCCCACTTTACCGCCCTCAATTTCTGGGCCTTATTCGATTTCACTTTCTCTCTCGTAGAACTGACCTGACCCAAAGACGATTTCTACCGACCTCTCCTCCTGCCCGTATTTCCCTTGGAGATCTCTCCTTAGAGAACGAGCATGTCCTCGATGCTTAGGTCAGGATCACGCTCACTTTCGCTCTCACTTGGTTCACCTGTGCTAAAATCACTTTCGATTTCACTTACAAACGATTTCTACTTACTTACCTCGCTCTGCGGACGGCAAAGCCGAACACAAAGTGCAGGTTCGCCTCTGAACTTAACCTTTCTTAGATTTCTCCAAGTAAAGGAAAAGTTTTTAATAATAAATCGAATCCTGGTACAGCGCCAGTTTGGATAAGGATTTCAAATCCTTAGATCGGGACACTTTTCGTCGCCGAACGAACCCCATGAAGTCAACTTCACCTCGAAAATAGACTCTTTAAACATTGTGGCAGATACTGATCGTATATCAACCTTTAAGACCTCAGCGATAAGAGCGTTGTGCGTGCGTAATTGAACGAACGTTGACAAAATATCTGGTATCATACCATTATTCGCAACGACGATGTCAAGGACAATGAGGAAAAATTTAGTACAGCGATAGCAATTGCTATGGACTTGGGATCACAACAGTTCTTGATACGAAAAGCAATATTATTCTCGCTGAAAGTCCTTATGGTTAGTCCTTCAACCCAAATGTCACCAGAAGGAAGGGAAAAGACGCAATGACGTCGTGAAAAAATATGCTCTGACGACTCAATCTTTATGAAATACGACAGCACGGTGATTGGAACTTTTTGCAAATAATGTAAAGAAAGACTAAACGTTAAGATAACTTAAAATACCCAGAGTAAGCTAGGTCTTGACGTATGTGCATGTTTACTATGCAGAACACGGATGTCAGTAAAAGATTACCGAATCACACTCACCTGACTCATAACTAAAATAGCAATAAATTTATTAAACATACAAAATATCGTCGCCGCGATACGAGATATCATCTCGTTGAAAAAGGTATATAAACTACCTGAAGGTATTTCGGCGCAGTGTAATTTGAATATTTAGAGTGAGTAACACGGTTGAACTTGCGCAGTGGATAAACTAAGTTAGAAACCAATATGAAAGGTATGTTTTAATATTAATCGAGCTACTTGATCAGCCTGAACTTTTGCTGATTTTATTATTTCATTATTTCATCTGTTCATTGTTTTCTCTAGTGTCATGCACCCTTGTATTGGCGGTGCTGATTGGCACCGCTTATGCAGCACCTCGTTGGGAAGAGCTGAGCCATCCACAGACAGCTGCCTTCAGTCATATCGACGACGTTCAACGCTGGCGACAATATCGAGAAGACCTCAAGGAATTTTATAAAAACAAGTACGCTGGGCTCAAAGAAGTTCATGAACAATTGAACAGGAGCAATGATTCGGATGAATCGCAGGAAGACGTGAGCGATAAATCTTCACTCGAATCTAACGAGTCTGCTAATAACTCACATTCCGAGGAATCCGTAGAAAAAGTGAAGTCAGTCGAAAAGTCAAGCTCACATTCCGAAGAAGATAATACCGTAGAAGATGATTCTAGGGAGAGATCAAATTTTAAAGGGTCATTGAGGAATTTCCCGGTGATTAAGAACAGCCCGGTATTTCCGTTGCTTGACAAAATTATCGCATCACACCGTCGAAGGCCTGAAAATACCCACTCTCAGTCTGGTGGCTCACACGTAACTGATAATGCGGCAAATGCTTTTGCACGGCCACCAAACGCTGACTCTGCATCTACTACTGGAGCAGTACCCACAAATTCGCAATCCAGTTCCCAGGTAGTACATGCCAGTGAATCAGGTGCCTCTGCCCCAGCATCATCGCCTGTTTCTGCACCTGCAATTGGGGTAAGCCCTGGAAACGCACAATCGAGTTCAGTAATTGCACCTGCTACCGGATCGAGCGCTTCTACTGCTCCATCATCTGTGGCGTCTGGACAAATTGGTGAAATTAGTTCTGCTTCCTCAACGTCATCTTCGGCATCTTCAGCAGGAGAAACCGGCGCATCATTGGCAGGAGGTAGCGGTGCAGGATCAAAAGATGGTGACACCGGTGCTGCACCAGGAACTGATGATAGTTCTTCCTCTTCCGTATCATTGGTAGCTCCTGAACCAGTTGTTGACACAAGTGCTGGTACACCTGAAGCGTCACCAGCTTCTAAACCAGTCCCCAATACTAGCTCTGACGCACCTGCTGCATCGGTAACTTCCGAACCGTTTGATGGCGCAAGTGCTGGTACAGCTGCAGCATCACCAGCTTCTGAACCGGTCGCTGATTCCAGTTCTGACACCTCTGCACCATCGGTAATTTCCGAACCGGTTGTTGACGCAAGTGCTGGCACAGCTGAAGTGTCACCAGCTTCTGAACCAGTTGCCGATGCCAGGCCTGACGCCTCTGCACCATCAGTAATTCCTGAACCAATCGTTGACGCAAGTGCTGGCACAGCTGAAGCGTCACCAGCTTCTGAACCAGTTGCCGATGCCAGTTCTGACACCTCTGCAGCATCCGGAACTTCCAAACCAACTGTTGACGCAAGTGCTGACACAGCTGAAGCGACACCAGCTTCTGAACCGGTCGCTGATGCCGGTTCTGACGGCTCTGCACCATCGGTAATTTCCGAACCGGTTGTCGATGCAAATGCTGACACAGCTGAAGCGTCACCAGCTCCTGAACCAGTTGCCGATGCCAGTTCTGACACCTTTGTAGCACCCGCAACTTCCGAACCAACTGTTGACGCAATTGCTGACACAGCTGAAGCGACACCAGCTTCTGAACCAGTTGCCGATGCCAGGCCTGATGCCTCTGCACAACCAGTAACTCCTGAACAGGTTATTGGCGCAAGTGCTGACACAGCTGAAGTGTCACCAGCTTCTGAACCTGTTGCTGATGCCAGTTCTGACGCCTCTGCAGCATCCGTAACTTCCGAACCGATCGTTGACGCAAGTGCTGACACAGCTGAAGCGCCTCCAGCTTCTGAACCGCTTGCTGATGCCAGTTCTGGCGCCTCTGCACCATCGGTAATTTCCGAACCTGTTGTTGACGCAAATGCTGACACAGCTGAAGTGTCACCAGCTTTTGAACCAGTTGCTGATGCTAGGCCTGATGCTGACATTAACGCTGTTGTTTTTACAGCCGCGGTAGCTTCTGACCCTACAGCTGATGCCAATCGTACTACTTCTCCATAATTGATAGTCCTGGAACCAGTTGCTGTCACCAGATACTTGCCACGAAATGATCATCATCCGTTGCACGGGCAGCTGCTTTTAACTATATTGTTACGCAACGCATCTAACGCACATTAACCATACTTGGCTCTACCGTTAGTATTTTCAATGCATCTTCCACAACCACTCTTATACTCAGTACAACCAGTGTTATGTCTAATATCCAAATCAATTTTTTTGGTACTAACATTATCGTGTTTCGAGTAACTGATATTGTAAGAGGGACCACTGCGACTGGATTCGATTCCTTTATCGGAAGAATATCTTCGGTACGAACATCTTTGATTCCCAAACTATAACTGTCGCTGACATCTCAGAAAAAATACGAGTGACGTCGCTATTCCCAGTACAATCAGACCTAGTTTACTAACAACCCGATATTCAATCAGGTCCACTTCCAATGGGATCATAGAAATGAGAGCAGAAATTTAAACCGAATAAATAGCAGACGTATAAATGCACGTAATACTAAATAATTAGGTATCATCCCATACGTGTAATCATCCCCAGGAACACAACTTTACCGCATCGATAATGAGCTGAATTTAAAATAAATAATAGACCAGAAGTGATGTTAAATCGTGGTAAAATCATACTGTAGTGTGGAAATATGTATATTCATACGATGAAAATATATCCAACAATTTAAAAAATTGCATAATTATCTGAATTATTGATTCGAAACGCCGAAATTTCAATGCAATCTTAGTAATTCACTCGATAATATGAGTGTTTCAAGTTATTTGTAAATGGTATTCCCTAGTTTATTTTCTTAACATGAGTACATTGTAGGTATAATACGGTTCTCGTTCGGTTTAACGGTAGCGTAAACTCATCCGTACTATTATCTAATTTATCTACGAAATGTAGTAACTACAGTACTTTAGCCAGTACAGAAATAAAGCATGTGTATTATCAAATGACCCACGTAATTTGATTGATGTTGATCCATTACTTTTTTACGGACCTGCTACACTCGAACGCCGTATATACGGTGAACAGTAATCCCAGAAGAACAATAACGAACTGCAATCATTCTGACCGATAAAAGCAAAGAAATCCTACGTTGAATAATTGATGTGATCCACGAATTTTTGTAGCAGTCGGAGAATATGAATATGATTACAAGTCAATGCACCGTAAAGTGCGCAAGACAAACCACTTTAGTCGTCATTAGATTCTAGTAACTTTCGTTGACATCCGGCGTTATCGCTTGGAATATCACGATGACGACAAATGTATATTTTTGATGACCATGTGCACGTCGTTGTCTTCATTCGTTCAATAACAGGTAATGCATTCGTGCATTGAGTGTCAATATTCATCGAGTGAGTCATTATCAATGACGACTGTGAAATTCGCATGAAATACAAATCACGTGAAGATAAGTAATTGATAACATAAATGCACCATAGCACCTTGTGAGTAGGTTTTAAAAATAACTTAATCTACCGATTCGATGTGTGACTCATGAGATTGTCAAAAGTTTTGCAGTAATAGCCCAATATCGACATCTTGGGAGTGAATTGCGATGTGCAAAATGATGGAATATGTGCAGATTTATGGCACAGAAGTTCAAAATCGCCTTAACGTTGCTTCGTTGACAACATGCAAAGCTCTGATGCTCGGTTGGTGAGACAAACATCATCAGTTTCAACTCTATATTACTTCGACTCGCATATTCCTTCGGGAATCCGGAGGAAATCTCGTTGAAGCTGTCAAAAATTTACGCTTGCGATAAGTATGACAACGAACCGAGGAGATAATGTATCTGGGTGATACCGATAGTACGTGTAAAGGTGGCAAAAATATAGAATAAAAATATCACCTATTGAAAATGTGACTGATGAAGTGTATGGTGAATCAAGCAATTGGACAAACTGGATTCTTTCGATACAACAAGATAAGACATGATTTTCAATTGCCCACAAGCCGACACCTGATTAATCTACAAGTAATTAATTATCACATCTTCCGATCAGGAAGTAAACAGTCTGAATCATACGCCATCATTGTAATCGATAATACCAATGCTATCAGATTAGAGAAAAGCGGTGATACTATAAAACGTGCGGATTCTTGCAATATGGAAGCATTCGATCGAAAATTCAGTACGACGTAGCATCGAGCAAATTCTCAAGCAAAATGAAAGGTGAGTTACTATAAGTATTACAAGACTTCCTTCAAACCTTCTTTCGCTAAAGTGGTGTAACTCGATTACCATTTCAATCAATATAAAAAAAATCGAGGCATCATCGACTTTCGGCTTTTATTTAGTAAGATTTTATATTCCCTTTTCCAGTTATTCGCACTCTGGTATTCACAATCCTCTTCGCCGCCGCTACCTCAGCCGGCAGGATACCCATAAAAAATGAAGATGAAATTCGTCATAAACCCGACGACGCGCTCAATTCAATCCTGCGTAAGCAACCTCTCCACAAAGAAAGAGACCTGCTTCCGGTACTCCGACCTCACAAAGGAGAAGGTCCGCTCCTCGAAGTCGGACATCCACCGAAGCACCGCCCCGAGGAACTCAAGGAACACAGAGTACCTGCACCACATCAGGAACCGCCGAAGCACCCTGAGAACGAAGACGCGTTAATTACAGCAACGGAATCCGTGACTGAAGATACTTCTACAAACAGCACAACTGCAGTTTCCACCACCGCGGAATCCGAATCAGAGAATGAAGTTGTACCCAGCACGGAAACAGAATCTACCACGGAATCTGAAGACGATGAATCTACAGAGTCAAGCGCAGCTTCTACTTCTGAACCAAATTCAGATGGTACAACCGAAGCCAGTGGAGACTCGGAATCTACGACCACACCTGAATCCGAAGAAGAAAAAGAAGAAGAAGAAGAAGAAGGATCTACGGAGACAAATGTGACTACAACTGTGAAGACAGAATTGGAGAGCGAATCTGAAACTAGTGAAGACTCAGTAATTTCTACTACAGAATCTGAGACGGCGGAAGCTGCTACGACCGTTGTAAGCACAGACTCGGAGTCAGTCGGAACAAGCGCTGAGACAAAAAGCTGGTGGCAAAGAATGTTCTCCTGGATTTGATCATTTATTGATTAGAAGGACAAGAATTCTCTTTGTTAGGTTCCTGATTTTTTTTTTTTTTTTTTAAGAAAACTTCTCACCTCGTGTAGCATCAATCTTCGACATTCACATTTCTTTAATTGGCTTGTGTGTTAATAAATTATTGATTATGTAGTTGTACAAGTTTCTTGACTAGCATGAGTTTAATGGATATTATATTATACCCATGCGCTTATTAATTTATGCAGAATCGAATTTATCAACTAATGTATCTCACGAATACTGTGAAATAAAAACTAAATATTCTCAGCAACAGTCTAATATCCCGATATCAGACGTACAATAACATCCATCACACAATTAATCATATTCATGATATAAAATATGTTCGGAGTTTTTCTTGTCAGACTGTAAAGTGAATCTTGCTATGACGGATGTGTGCAGATTCCACAAATTCAAACTCCTCAATCGTGTTACATCAATCACAAGTATTTGAGAAACGTATGGAAATCGGCTCGTATAGTGTAAAAAACATTCACACGTGTACGTCGTAGGTATTTTGTTTTAAAGATCAATAATCTTATATCCATAACGGCGAATGGCCAAGTGCCTGAGTAAACAATTGATTCAAACAATAAACATGTCCCAACATTCACTCTTCGTGGTGTACAACGTTTAACGGACACGGAAAAAATAATATTATTCTCAAAATAACTCGTGGTTATTTGATAAAACAACACTGAACAAAATAATTCTATTCAACGTCTGGTTCTCGTTGATCAGCAACGCATTTCGCTCTCTCATGCTTATTCTTTCGTACTCCAGCATCGGCTCATGTTCATCCGGTGCGACCGCACACCGGAATCAGAACGATATTAATAGAATTAGAACATATAACGGACTTTAGGAAAGAAGTTTGTGACCGGGAGGTAGATTGAAAATGAAAGGTTCGTCGAAGTTCCGGTCAGGAAGCTCTTCTTCCTGACCGGAACTTCGACGAACCTTTCATTTTCAATATAACGGACTGCGAACAAAGAGGAACTCATTATGAGTGTGCGGTCACACTATGCATATTAGCTGCCTTGGTTCGGCCAGTCGACTTGTCGTGATTGTCATGACGTACCACTACTTGATAACGAAGTTCAGTCCCTGGTTCGTCCATTATTCAAACCGAGTACCAACCGCTTATTAATGGCCAGCCAGTTGCTGTGAGCCGAAAGGCAGGCATCCTGGCGTCTTAAACCAGCTGCGGCAGTGAGAAAATGGACTTGGTCACTCGGACGCATCTGGCCTTGGCCTTAGCCGCTACGGTTGTAGGTTTAACTACAATAAACTTGGTGAGTTGACTGGAAATTATTGCTCTGTGCAATCTTTGCCTGTGATAATAGATTGTAAGATATGGATAGGAATGTGATGGCAGTGCAGTTGGTTAAATAAACTTTTTGCAACAGTGTGCGTAAACTTCAATTTTACACCTCGATATTCCGGGTGTAAAATACTACTTTTTTCAACACTGTGCGTAAAAATCAATTTTACACCTTGTAGGCGTAAAATTGATTTTTACGCACAGTGTTGAAAAAAAGTAGTATTTTACACCCGGAATATCGAGGTGTAAAATTGAATTTTAAGCACACTGTTGTAAAAAATATCGTATGCACCACGGGCGTGCCGTGGCTTTGCCGGCCCTCGCGCGCGGCGATCAGCACTCAGGTGTAAAACCGTATTTTACGCCCTAGGCACATAATATACTATTTGTACTGGATGTGACGGTTCAGGGTATATTATCAGTTTATTACTGTTGGCAAGACATCTGCTATAACGTACTGTAGCTAATACTGAATTAATCAAAATGCCGTTCTCGTTTTTGAGATAAAATTACAGCATCGTGTGCGTCTATTTTAGACTGCAATTTATGGGGGGGGGGGGCTATCCTTCACGTAGCGTTACATTGCCTGTTATCAGCACACACGGCACGTCATGTGAGATATGAAATAATGCACGAAAGCGCCACGCTACAAACGTAGAACTTAGAAATCACGCTTCAAAGACCGAAATTTAAAAGCACTACTAATTAACCAGCTTTCACCATCAATCGAAACGATAAATTGTCACCTCTAGATCTTACGTGATATTTACTGAAGAAAACTTCATACCTTTATAACCGTTGTAGTGTTAACCACGTTTCATAATACATCATATTTATTACTGTGAACATGCATAATTTTTATCAATTTGTAAATCAGTTTTGTTAACCAACTGTAAAGTAGAGATAAATTCGAAAGTATAATATACGTACGAACTTATTTTCTATATAGTGTATTAAATTATAAAATCGTTGTTTAAAAATTCTGTTTTGAATGAACAAAATATTTGTAAACTAATAAATTAGCTCTGATTGGATCGTAGAATCATGCTTTTTAATCTAACATTGTCTTTTTCTTTTTGTGTAAAATATCGTTCATGGTTTCTACGAAATTTCCATTTGCCTCAGAAAAGATTGAATTGAATGACTTTTCCATAGCAGCTAAATTTGAAGTAGTTGCGCACAGTAGGCGACAAAAATTGACCCTCTTATTCTCCACTTTTTCATTGTCAGATTCCCCTTTGAGATTTTTTTTAATGCTTCAATGTCAGTAGTAGATAACGAACTCTTTTGGCTGATGTATTTCTGATTTAAAATCACAAAGTCGAACTAATTCTGGTTTTACATTGTAGATTAACGTGACGAAACCTAGTTTCACAGTTGACTACATCGGAAATCAATTCTTTCTCGATGGAAAGCCGTTCCGATATGTTTCTGGAAGTTTTCATTACTTCCGGGCCCCGAGAGTCTACTGGAGGGACAGGCTGAGGAAGATGAGGGCAGCTGGCTTGAACGCAGTGTCCACGTAAGTACAAATTCGAATATTTTCATAGCCAGAGTTCTCGGGAAGAGGATTCGGCGAAAGCCACTGACCAATTAACAATTTTTTTTCCAAACGAATATTGCTGATGAATGCGTTGCCAATTCGATAAGCTGTCGTTTTCTTGCTCCAGTATCCAAAAATTGATATCAATAATGTACTCAGATACGTCGAATGGAGCCTGCATCAGCCAAAACCAAACAAATGGAAATGGTACGGAGAAGCTGATCTGGAGTATTTCTTAACTCTTGCCCAAGAAGAGGATCTTTTCGTTTTACTTCGGCCTGGACCGTACATCTGCGCCGAAAGAGACTTGGTATGATTTTTTTGCAAAGCTCTTTAACGTGAAATCAAGGCATAATCGTCCTGTTTTCCAGGGTGGCTTCCCGACCTGGTTGCTGGGTCTTGTGCCCGACATTCAACTGCGAACCAGTGATACCCGTAAGTTTTTCTCATCAACCTAATATTTTTGAAGGTAATTCTATTGCAGCCTGACAACATTCGTTTTATTCTGATTATAGGCTACATGAGATACGTCAGAACGTATATCAACGAAGTAATGAAGAGAGTGCGACCCTTTTTAAGAGGAAACGGTGGTCCAGTCATCATGGTTCAGGTAAGGATGGTCGAGCTAGCTTCTTGAACACCTTGTCATTAATCGATGCCAGATCAGGCACAAAGTATTTACCTCCACTTGACTGATAAAAAAATGTGAACCAATGATCATATAATACACCAATAATTCCTAACTTGACTCATTATAGGTTGAAAACGAGTATGGAAGCTACCAAGCCTGCGACATAAAATACATGACCGAACTGCGAGATTTGTTTCAAAGTCAAATAGGAAGTGACGCTCTTCTTTACACCACAGACGGCGATACAAATCGAATGCTTCGATGTGGTATGATACCCGAAGTTTTTGGAACCGTGGATTTTGGCACTGAGGCAAACGTGACACGATCATTCGAAACGTTGCGTCTGTTTCGGCCAAAGGTAGTAAAGTGATCAAGAACTAATCACTAATTTTGCATCTTATCACGTATATCCTCATGATTATTTGCAATACCTTTTGCCTGAATTTGTTACTTGAAAGAATTACCATGAAAATTGACTCTTCGTTTCCAGGGTCCGTTGGTGAATTCAGAGTTTTATCCTGGATGGCTGACACACTGGGGTGAACCCTACGCGAAGGTAGACAGCAGCATCGTGGTAAAAAAAATTGACGAAATGTTGGCCATGGGCGCTTCTGTCAATCTATACATGTTCTACGGTGGTACGAACTTCGGATTTACGTCCGGTAAGACCAAAGTCTTTATTCAAATCCTGGGTTTTCAAATCAGCACGATGTGGCTAATCCTTGGTCATCTTACGAACAGGCGCAAATACGGGACCTCAATACGAGCCTCAGATAACTTCATACGACTATGACGCACCCATTACCGAAGCCGGTGATCTGACGCTGAAATACTACGAAATCAAAACTGTCATCGCAAAGGTAACAGTTGTTGGTCATTTATTCGTAAGGAGACCCTGTTCAATAACGTGTTCTAATCGGAGCACGACGCCATTGAATGTACTCTGGAAATCCAAATTAATCCGAAACGAACCACCACAGTATAACCCAAAAAATTATGATCCGTAGTATCTGCCGATCCCGAACATAACGTTGCCTATTCAGTCGTCAAAAGGAGATTACGGTTCCGTTGTATTGGAACGAGTGCTGCCACTGTTTCATCCTTACGTGCGGGCCATCCTCGGAATTTTAAAAGCGAATCAATTCACACCGCCGACTTTCGAATCGTTCGATGAACCGCTTGCCTTGGTTCTGTACGAAACGGATCTTCCTGAAAATCGCACCGACCCTGGCGTTCTGGATGTTAGCTTTATACACGACAGGGCGTTGGTTTACGAAGATGATGTATTCGTCGGAACGCTGAGTCGGACTCACGGACTCAAGACTGTCTCGTTGTCTCAGCCATACACGCGACGCTTGGGAATATTCGTGGAAAATCAGGGCCACGTGAATTTTGGAAGTGAGATTCACGATTTCAAGGTATGGCTTATAACTTCAAGGTGGTCTGAGTGATCGCACAATTTCTTATCTGATTGCGAATGATTTTCACGCAGGGTGTTGGCGGTGTTACGTTGAATGGTCAAACCTTGACTAATTGGAACGCAACAGGCTTCCGACTACCGGAAATGAAATATGACTTCAATTTCGGGGCAAGTAGTACGGGTGAAAATCTGGACCGTCTTCCGCAATTTCTTTATGGACTATTTACCATTATTGGCACACCGTTGGATACTTTTTTGGATACTACAGGATGGGGAAAAGGCGTTGCTTTTATAAACGGCTATAATATTGGCAGATACTGGCCTGCAGCAGGCCCGCAGATGACTCTGTACGTCCCTGCGTCGATCTTAGTAACTGGAGAAAATAGGGTAGATCTATTGGAATTTGAGTATCTTCCGGAAATGCTGACGGTCAGGTTCCAGACTATCCCAAATTAAATTATAACGAGGATAAATACCCATTAATGAATTAAAATAATATTTTTTTGTACTAGACATCGCTCTCTACAAACATTCTTATATCATTTGGCGGGACAGAGTTAATCTCGGCACTACATAAACAATTCATTATCCTGTTCGCTGGAATATTTTGTGGGTACTTTATTAAAAAATCTAATTCTTTCTGTATCAATATAAAACAACACCGAGTACTGATCTTAAATAATTATGAGTTTGAACAAATTCAAGCACAGGTGTACTGTTTAATGATGATTACAGATATCATTATAAATTTCCAATGATTATCTTGAATGATTTTTTAATTATGTATTACACTGCTGTCAGTATAAGTTGTGGCACTTATTGTGATACGTAATCTATATAAAATAGAATAAGTCATAGATATATGGTTACTACAACATAAATGGTACAAGCTTATTGTATATTATAAAAAAATTAATTTTCATTTCGAGTATCGTCTCAGTCAATTTGATACTTATAATTCTTATAATGATTTTATATTTTTTCATTCTCCACTTATATGATCATAAAGACTTGCTATCAGATTCCGATAACCCTTAATCCATGTCCGGCTATAATTAACAGCAGCTGAATGGTTTAATTATCATAAATTATGCAAATGATTCAGAAGCTTCGAGTATATCGACAGTTGTAACATTTAACTAAAATATCACCTCGATTTTTACTCTGTACTGTTCACGATATCTTTCGAAACATGTAAAAAGCTCTCAATATGCTTATTTAATTTCAAATATAAAAATTTCCATTTTATAAGTTCGCAATGCAGAAAACGCTAGAAATTGTTTTGGCGAAACTCATAATTTTTGTTATTTCTTCAAGCGATACGAAGTAAAATCGAGTTAGATGAATTCCCAGAAAAGCAATTTACAATTTTTAGGTTCGACCCCTTGACTGGTCTAGGCCTTAAATCTTACAGTTTATCACCATCGTGGACTGTTAATGTCACTAAAATATTCCCCGTCTCACGATCAACCAGTTTAGTAAAATTTCACCAACATTTACAAAAATTATTGCTTCGTACATCGCGTACTTATTTTAGTAAAGCATCTGTTCGATAAGCTGTCCGATGACCTTTGCAGCAATATTATCATGAATTATATACCAAATTAATGTCAACTAAGAAATTTGCAACAATGTAACACTTTTATAGATCCAACGCAAACCCATATTTTTACGCATTGATTCGTTCTAAATATTATCGAACTTCATTCAGTGAAAAATAAAGCACGCCCTAGCGTTTCAACGCTGACAGAACGTGGACATTCCAGACATTCGAATTTCAAATCTGCCTCTATTTTGTAGCGCCATCTAGTATTTAAAGCATTTGGCAACGTCGCGGCGGCAACACCGTTCGCTACGCATTTCATTGGCATTGTTGATTTTTTAGCTGTACGCAACTACGGTACGCATGACGCCAAGGGGTGTAGACAGGGTAAATTCTGAATAAAATTCGCCCTGCCGAATCCCGCGAACCCCGACGATTGCGGCCATTACGACAGCAGTATCGATTGGGTACGGAGAACCCGGAGAACCAACAACCGGGCACGAATATTGTGAGTATCGCATTTACTTTGAATTTCAAGTTCTTATAGCCTGTTGAATCGGGTTCATTATTTATATTAGTGTTTGGGAATCGTGATTCCACGTATATTATCAGTTTGTAAGCGTCGTATCTCATGCGATAATCTAGTTCTACGCGCCAAAGTTGTTTACGAGGTATTCCATGCCAACTGAGAGGACATTTTCCCTGACCCCCGCCAATTTGCTTAATTATTTCTTATGTGATTTTATAACATAAAAAAAGCACTCACCATTATTTCAGATTTTTCGTCCCAACCATTCATTTTTAAAAAATATTACAAACTCTTTTATGGTCCTAAAAAGAAACGCCATTTTTTATTTTTTTTTACCAAAATTCACATAATTTCTAGGTCCAAAAAACAAACATTTTCAGCCATAGTTCAGAGTGGAGAATTGATTTTTTTTGTATTCTTTAAATATTTTATTAGGGCAATAATTTTTCTTATTTTGTATGCATTTGCCAAACTAATGGATTTTTTCGATTTAACAATTATGTATAATCGAAATAGTTAGAATGCTCAATTTTTCTTTTAATTTTTCTGGAATCAATTCTCCACTCTGAACTATGGCTCAAAATGTTTGTTTTGGGACCCAGAAATTATGTGAGTTTTTGTAAAAAAATAAAAAATGGCGTTTCTTTTAGGACCATAAAAGAGTTTGTAATATTTTTTAAAAAAGAATGGTTGGGATGAAAAATCTGAGTGCTTCTTTTAGGTTGTAAAATCATATAAAAAATAATTAAGCAAATTGGCGGGGGTTAGGGAAAATGTCCTCTCAGTTGGCATGGAATACCTCCATACATACAATAATTTTAATCCACTGTAAGTGCTCTTGAACATTTCAAGATCGGATTAATTTTGGTGCAGAAAAATGTTGCTAAAATTTCAGTATGCTGTGTGCATAGGCATTTCATATGGTAATTTCTAGTTGGAAATACGGATCAGGTTTTTTTTTTTACGTTTTAACCTGTATTTTCAAGGCCGGGCAAACTTTGCTTTGCTAAACTTGCTTTGCGGCGTTGTTTTGCACTCTGAGTTCAGAATTGAACCCCTGTGTGCAATAAATACTTGACTCAAATTAAGTTTTGAACAATGAAGTAGTAAAAATGATGATCTTATGGGCGTTGTTGTGATAACAAAGGGTAAGACATTGTTGTCAAAACAAAAAACGATCGAATTTTTCCACTGAAACACCTGTACATCGGTCAACAATTACTTCATTCATGTTTCATTACCTAAAACTTGACTCGTGTTAAGTTCTTGTTGCACTTTGAGCTCAGAAGTAACGTGCAAATCGCTATCTACAGTTAGATGTTAAGAACAGGTCATACAGTAGCGTATCGTTTTTATTTAAAATGCCTTAATCTACTCATTTTGTTGTTTTAATAATTGGCTCTTCTGTTATTGTTTGATTTTACAATGCTCTATAAAACAATTTAACGCTGTCCTCAAAATCAGTTTTAAAAAAAACTGACATTCTTATAGTAAAATACTGTCTGTTGCTAATCTGTTTACAAGAAATTTCACGAAGTTGAACGTAACTCGTCGCCAAATGGAAATCATGAGGTCACCCCTACAATTTACCACATTTTTCCCGTATAATGTAAGGAAAATGTGTTCTATGCTGTTTCGTAGATTAAGTGCAGAACATTGCGATAAGTGAATTGATACCTCGCAAATGTTCATCGCTAATAAAAAGTTACGCATGTATATTTATAATAAGTTAAAAATTTTCATTCCTATGCTGTCAAACTTTATAATCATTTAACTAATTTAATTCTATTGCCTGAGCGATGTGAAAAAGATTTTGATTGTTAGCTATTAATATCATAATAAATAACAACTGTCGTCGTTACTATTGAAAAATTAAATGCATTCAATCTTACATTTTTATACTTAGATACGACCGTGGCGAACCCACGTCAATCTGGGTCTCCAACCCTTGACCAAATAAAAGCGATATCAAGATATAAATCTCTTCCATTTGAACTGGCAATAGAAAAAATTCATAAAAGACTTAAATGGCAAAAAGAGCAGAGAATACAAGCGGAACATGAGAAACGGAAAAAGAAAATGATAGAACTTCATAATCTCAATAGAATGGCAGATGATAAAAACAGTGACCGTAAATTCCAAGATCGTCAATCTAAACACCATAGTCCGGTACCAGGAACTTCCGCTGAGACATCATCCAGAGAGTAAGTTAAATCTATTACCTTGAAATATTCGCCATATTTGATTCGCGACTTGAAACTACAATACCATCGACTGTGAGTAAGATTACCATAGTAATAACTAACACGACTGTTTGTAGTTATAGCTATGAGATTATTAATTAATTTGAAAGTACAAATCATTTTGTCGTAAACTGTTCTCAAAACTCAATATTGCAAATTCAAGTAGACTTACCATTATATACTGCTCATGAAGTGAAGTTTTTATTCTTAAACACCATTCACTCTTCAAACACAATTTTTTTATACATGTATTTCAAATTTGTTTCTTAACTTATCGCATGCCTAACACAAAACTATTTGTGTTCAAATTGCGGTACCTTTGCTTGTACAGATGGGTGATAAGCTGTCTGGCAGATTGCTCGCATTTACTTTCATGTTATAAGGGACAACCCGTATATGAATAAAATGAATAAAATTGAAGTATAAATGATATTACATCAGTTTTTATGGCAGTTTTGAAACAACGAGTTTTTTCAGTTGTCACAGTATGATTTTGGGTTATGTTTTGTGGTATGTTGAAAACATAGTAATAAATTCGAGATAGATATCTAACCGGACGATTCTATAATTCAGTTATTTAGTTCAGGTATACGGTTGAGACGAATCTTTAGTCTCTAGCACAAAATACTCAAAAATTTTGTACAACATGGAACACAATTCAACGATCAGTTTTCTGGCTTTCATACATCATTTCAGATTACAAAAATTACCTTCATACTTCTAAAGAAACTGGAATAATCAGTGTTCATATTTGCGTTGAACATTTCAGTTGTTTCATGGAATGAGCCGCTTTTCGATACTCCTTGTTAGGAATACCATGGTATTTACAAATCTGTACAAGTTTCTCTGCACCCGATGTTGTCAATTTGACTCATCTTCTCCCTATATGTACTGATATTAATATGCTTATAAAGAACAATATTTAAGATCGTAACTCTGTTGCACATAAAGCGTATCTTATGGAAGTATTGACATTTTGTTCAGATACCAACACCGCGATTCAAGAAAACTCTCTTGGAGATCGACTGCTACAGAGAAAGAGATCAAATTATTCGATACTATCCGCAAATTAGAAGATCGAGCAGGTCCAGGTAATAGTAACTCCCACTTTGGTCTCCTTCTCAAGAAACAGGTGCACCATTTGAATGGCAATAGAATTGATCCCGGCAACATTTGAAGATGAAGGAGCTACACGAAGATTTTGATTCTACAACTTATCTTGTCATTGCAAAACTATCATATATACTTCTTACGTTATCAATCACGTAACTCAGATTTTCAATATAATAGAAAAATTCTTATGGATGGAAGCGAAGACAACGACAGAAAAACTAGAATTAACACAATGGGATTTTACACTGGACCTAAATTCGTTAGTAGCATACAATTTCCATGTAAAATATTAACTTTCAGCAATAGGTCGACAACCTGGAGATCACTACCTGCAGCAATGTCATCTTTTGAAGATTATCACCTCGTCAACAATATCGACGCGGTATCAACTCATCATCAGCAACGACAAGTGTACTACAACAGAAGATACAGAAATATTTCCTTTGCCACTATTCAAATGCATGTAAATTAATAGATTTTTAACTTACCTAGGTGTGGTTGAACAAGCCATCGGAGGATGAAGATCCATGTGATCACATAGAAAGATGTAAGATCATTTTTCTTATTATCTGGTAGTATTTAACTTGATGTCTCTGCTGCTAACTACAGTTTTTGCTTGAAAAATGAAGCTGATTCGTAAAATAACTATTCTCTTCAAAAATTACACAAAATAAGAGCACCTATTTTCAAATTTAACTTTTTCACGTGACAGTACGTTTGAACAACCAATTTTGTTTGTATAAAAGTTCGCATTTAGTGCATGCACAGTTTTTTACTGTAATTTGATATCATGAGAAAATGCAATATTGTTGTTTACGCGATTAGTCTTTTTATGCATACTGCAGTTGCGTCACGTTGAATTTCTTTATGTTCGAATTTTGCACTTTCATTACTCTTCTAACAATGCTCGAAAACCTAACACCCAAGCATATCAAAACCTTGTCATCGTCAGGAAGATCTTATTCAATCAATAAAAGGATTGACTAAAACTCTACCCCTGAAGATCCTGGAACTAAAACCGACCATGATAATTAAAAAAAAAAAAAAAGTCAATAAGCATTCGCTGTTTCATAAACAATAACTCGATCACGAAATTGTTTGCATGGTAAAAAAAATTTCTGAAGTAGTCATATTGTTGGAGAAATAATCTGAAAGTTGGTCCTATTTTATCACGTTATATCACATCTTTCTCTTAAACCCATACATTCTCAAATGTTGTTCATTTTTTAAAAGTCAACCACAATTTAAATCCAACTTTTCGTCACGTTACATGAACCTCTGTGTTTGAAAAATTTTCCACTGAATAGTAGTGCATGCGAATAAAGTTTTGCTTTTCGATTTTTGTTTACTTGTACATCATTTTTGTAACACTGCGAAATTACTGAAATTAATATTTGTAAATGCGATGCTGTGCGCGTAAAAAATTAATTATACAATCTAATACAAAAAATCATCAACTGGAGGAATCAACACCCGAAGATTGCGAAGTAAGAAGACCATCAAGACCATCAAGTGCAAAATATTCCAAAACCAAATCAATAATCTTCTTTCCAATATTATTTTATCTCTTCTGAAGACTCCAGTCGAGTCAGATCTTTTTTTAAATATTGTGTGACAGTCAAATTTGATCCAAGCACAATTGCACATTATATATATTTTTTGTTACACTTAAATACGGTAATCTCTTTTCATGTCTCATGCACAATTTCAATTTTTTGTGATATGTGTCAATAGCAAGTAACTATTCCATTTAACTTCATTAATATTCATTTTAAAAAGTGCAATGATCAAAAATTAAAAAATTATCGATTGAGACATCCTACAATTGGACATCATTATACAACTGGGATATTGAACAACAAAATCATCCGGAAGATTAAACAACATCATCAGGAGGATTAAGGGGACCTTGCGGTCTAGCGGGTGAGAATTTAACTGCTTTTCAAAATTTTTTTTTTTTTTTTTATGAAAGAAATCAACAATGTTATTTAAATTTTGTAGGTATGTTTTATTACTTATAAATTTCATAAAAATGGAAATTAAAAGAAAAAAAAAAATTTCTCGTTATTTTAAAAATGGCGCTGAAGTCGTCCCCTCGAAAAAAGTTGACCTTGCTGCTGTTAATCGATTTGGTTCTTCCACTTATACGAAATCAAAAAATTATTATGAGTATATCTATCTCAGGAACTAAAATAAAAAAAAAAAAAAAATAATAAAATAAAATGGCGTATTGTCAAAATTAGAAGTCGGAAAACAGTCTGATTTTAACAATGTTTTGTTTATAAAAAAAATATAAATATTTGATGGAAAATTTTCGTTTTAGTCCCTGCGATAGCTGCCAGTGTACTTAATAACATATTTTAATTTGAGATGAATCGATCGAGTAGTTTTATTTAATTGATCAACATAAGACAGATAAAAGTAGTTTCGAGATAAACGCGGTTAAAATTTCAAATGAGTATTTTCTCCAAAAAATTAGATTTAAACGTGTACTCACATTACGAAGATAATTACTTAAATAAGTAAGTTAACTCTCAAAACTAAAATATTTTCACTACAACTCGGGTAGACAACTCAGGTAGCAGCTGCTTTTCTACGAACAATAGAACTATTCACTGAGCCCACAGACCCTTCTACTTACTTTCGCCGACCTTCAATGGGCTGTAAAACTTGAAATACTGTGAATATCATTACTAAATTTTCACAGTATATTCTTAAGATACTATACTTTCGAAATATTGGAAGAAAAAAAATCGATCTTTTGAAAATTCTATACCGCAAGGTCCCTTTAAATAGCATCATCAGAAGGATTAAACAACACAATCAGGAAGATTAAACAACATCATTAGGAAGATTAAACAGCATCATCAGAAGGATTAACCAACATCATCAGGAAGATTAAACATCATCAGAAGGATTAAACAGCATCATCAGAAGGATTAAACAACATCATTAGGAAGATTAAATAAACCACAATTTTCAAATCAATATTTACCAGTGAATTGTTTGTTTGTCTTTAATACTGTCGTGTCTTGAAAACAAAATATTCAATTTGATTTCAATACTCTTGAACTCTGTAGAAATCTTGCATGCATTGAAAATCTTTTCCATCTAAATTTATTATTTGAACCGTTTCCATCGAGTTTACTGTTTTCCACTCAATTTTTTATCCGTGATGATATCTAAAATTTAGCCACGGTACCTAAACTCTGTGCAATTTAAATGCAATGGAATGAATTCTACAAGGTTGCATCATCGAAGATTCAAAATCAGCGCGGAATTGAAGCGGAAAATTTACTTTCGAATGAAAATTTGAAAGTGAATCAGGCGACTGTGAAAATAATATTTACCAAATCAAATTACAATAATGAATACAAAATGCTATCGAATTTAATTTTAACTGCCACCGATTTAACAAGTAACATGTAATTTTTAGATAGGTATTGTTTTTTCAGGTTCATTAATCGTATATTTAGATATTGTGTTTGCTAGAAATCTCATCTATTAGTGGTATTACTATATTTTAAATACATGACCTTAAATCTTCTTATAATTCAGCGAAGTAATGGATTCAGATGGTAAAATTGTGATGAGTGTTTATTTCGTAAAATTTTCTTAAAATTCATCAGTGCAGCAATTTTAATCACGAAAAAATAATCGAGAGAAAATACACTATGGTCTTGATAATCATATTCACCACGTATTTAAAAAACAAAAAAAGAGAAAAGATCCACCTAAATCTTACCAAAATTGACTACTAGCATGACCATTTTTCAGTTCATATTTGAAAATACATTGAGAATTAAAATTACAAAATAATATTCGATTAACCACGAATAATATTTCATTTCGATAATTTCCGAATAACCACACTACTGGAAGTTTATCAATTGCAAGCCATGAATCAGCGTCCAAGATTATCAGTAACGAGATATTTGCTCTGAAAAAATTAAAACTCGATGCAAAGGTAATTTTCTCCTCCAGAAAAAGAATCTCCCAAGCTCGTCGAGCTATCTAGCTTTTATCGATCCTTGAAAAATACTGACTTACTCATGAACTTCCAGCTTATCTCTTCAATTGAATTTCAGTAAGAATCAATAAACATTCTGATTCAGTAAATACAAAGTAAAACTTCACATGGCTTACAATTATTTCTATCTAACCAGAACATTGCATAAAAATCTATTTGGTGACTACTTGAATTGGCTGTCGCGTATGTTACATGCTTCTGCTTATGTATTTTTATCTTACACAAAATCAAATCAACCCTAAACGGTATTTTAACATCGATTCGTCATCGCCTCAGGACGAAGACCTCACCGACCTGAAGAACATAGAGCCAGCCGAAGTCACACGGTGACAAGACGATCCGAATCTGACCGAAGAGGTATGCAAATAATTTCATCTTACCTCTAATCAAATCAGTCTTTGTGGAAATATAAATTATAGAAAATTATGTTGCTTGCGTACCAGTGCATGAGCATCTTGAAGGGTCGTCTGTAAATTACGTGAAGTTATTTTCCAAGATTTCTAACGACCCCTTTTTTTCTCCAAATAATTCCATAAAACATAAAATGGTGTGAATAATTCACTGTGTGCATTCTTGGAATAAAAGTGACATATTAGTTAATGAACGATGACGGTAATTGATTTTAGAAATATGGTCTAATATAGGCAAAAGACGAACTGAGTTGTTAACTACTTTTGCAATTCTCTTACACATTCAACTACTTGTAACTTTTGTAATTTGTAATTAAGAAAAATCAATTACTAATCATTGTTGTGATTTATACCCATAATTAGGTATGTATATGAAGAGAATTCAAATACACGCCAATCCTGTTGGTACGACAAATAAATGTTATAAGAATGAAAAATAGAAAAAATTTTATTGAATTTTCTTCGTATGGGTATAGATATGAATTACAATCGCAATGAGTTACCCATTTCAAAAGTAATTTGTAATCAATTTTATTTTACTTGCCCTTTACAAAAGTTCTTTATAAATTATTTTTCTTTTTAATCAGATGTGATGAAAGTAATCCATAATCAGAGTATTTTTCAATAAAATTTTTGTACCACAATGCCGAAGAAAGGCGTAAACAGAACACTGGCGAAGATGCAACAAATTTGTCGACAATTTAAAAAAAAAATATAGCGCAAGATGGAGTCCTAATCTCCTCTTCTAAACCACAACACCATAAAATGTGTAATTTATGGACAGCCCTTAATCAAAATCTGAATAGATGCATGCAATGTAATTAAATTCGTGATATAATATTCCTGTTCGTCTTTGTTGTTCACTGAAACAAAAAACATGAATTTGTTATTTGGTATATTCATCATTATTTATAGGAGGTCACTACAGCAGTGAAGATCATACTCGCTCAAGAGATTCTCATCGGCATGCTCGTAGCCGCAGTCACAGTAATGTCGGCTCTCATGAGGCCCGGCAAAGAAGAACACGGAGCCCTAGCCCACGGCCTGATTATTCGAGACGTAGAACAGATGACCGTGACCGGTAAGTATTCATGAAATAGGTTTGCAAATTAGTTTAGAACGTATCTATTGAATAGAACATACATTTATTTATAGTTAAAGAACTTGATTTAGTTACCATGCATAGAGTATAAGCTATGAAAAATGAAGTTTTTATTGTTGAGCATCTAATTCGCACAGGTATGCTTTGAAAACGTATAAAGAAATGTATTTGTTTCCGAATAACTTGTTCACGTAATTATTCAACCAAGTAATCATTCTTGGCATGCTTTGCATGCCACGTGGAATATGAATTCTACTTTACTAAGCATTGTATATAAATGTAAGTTAAAAGTAATAGCTGCAGGAAATTATTCTTCTATTTCTTTGGATTAGTTCAATTTTTATGTTGAAAACAAAAACTAGACAGGATATCTTTGTAGAGTGTAATAATCAAATATATTCACGATACTTTTTGAATAATTTTTGTTTTTCTCGATTTTAAAAAAATTGTCTAAATTACGTTTAAATGGCATCATTTGTATGCTCTGTTTCGTATGAAATGAAGTTTATCGTTCAACAGTAGTGTTAGAAGTCAAATCCTGGTATATGAGGTAATAAAGATGAAACTAAATTAGCAATACGAAAAAAATATTCTATTTTACGATAGGAATTACTTGTGTTTGAATACAACAATCCAAACTTCATTAAAAAACAATAATCAAGAATTCATGGATTTTTTGAGAACGAACATTTTTTTATCATAAAAAATCTATGAAAAGGAACACAGTTTTTATTTACCTGTTTTCTTTTTTTCTTCTTCCAATTTATTCTCCACAACTGTATTACGATATAATTATTTATAGATTAATTAAAAAAAATATAATATCTTCCACCGGTGGTCTGCAGGAACAGAGTCAAAGACTCGATAGAATATGTAATACATATAAATCACAAAAATAAAAACAGAACAGGTTTTTCATTCAGCAAATACGTCAGTACTGTAAGCAACTGTTATTATCAATCATTATTTCGTCCCGAAAATTAAAAAAACAGAGCTTGGACAGATTAAATCTAATTCATTGCACACATACTTGTAAACAGTATGTTCATTGAGACGCACTAATGCTTCGTACATTTATACGTACACTTAACACAACTAACTTACAAAAAGAAAAAAGAAAAAAACGCTGGCAGATATTTACCAGTATATGAATATCTTCCCCGTAACGTTACATTATAGCTACCCTGGCACTCGAAATGTTTTGGTCACAATATATAATGTACCGTTTATTTTTTGTTACTAAATTATGTCTTGTTTTAGCCTTACTAACGCTTCAGTTGGTTCACACGATGTCACACTTTTTCCCTGGAATATGCTAAGCTTGCCCATAAGCACACCATGTCTCTGCTTACAGTTGTATCTTTAACTGTCACGCTTTGACGGATTTATCCAATGCTTATTGTACGCACGATTTAGCATCAAAAGACGGATCGCAGAAGAAGGGTAACTCATTTCTATTTGATAAAATGCTGCTCTGCAGCTATATCAAAGGTTCAGGTAAATCAATTCACACACAAAGATTATATCCCACTACATTCGGATGATATATTATGCACAAATATATTTATTAAATTGTTATACCTCTACATGTATACGTAAGTATAATCACACGTTCTCTCACAAATCAATTTCAGCTCACAGTTTATAGGCAACGTTGTATAAATACACATTTTCATTACAGCTTATTAATACTTGTACAATGAATTGTTTCAATTCGTATGGCTTGAGCAATATATGTATGTATCCGTCCATACGTACATACTTATACGTATCCAATCATAAGCTGTTCTTGTATAACTCGGCGAGCCATTTTGTCGGCATTAAAATTATTCCACAGGTTGGATGCAGAGCAAACAGCTTAGCGCGATACATCTGTTTCTACCGCATCCTCGCCGAGTTCTCCTTCGCCGCGATATTACCGCGTCGGGAATACGTACGCGCGCGTTATAATATCGCGGTGAAGAAAGAAATAAAAATTTACGTATATACTTACTACCGGGTCACGCTGCTGAGCGTACCGCGCGTAATTTTGAAGTGTACTATACATGCGGTATGCTTCACGGCTATGCACGGTGCGCTTAGAAAAATGACTTATTAATGGGTGTACGCGTATTATATCTCATTCGTACTCGTCACCTTGCGTGAGCGTACTACGCGCGATACCGGAGTATCAATATACTGTACAAATGTATGGGGGAATCCTGTGTGGCTGTTCAATCATTAACGGAACGCATACATACATGTATATGAATATGTATCTTATATGGCCGTGTAGGCGAATTTTTCAACCATGTAATATATTTAGGTAACTCTAGACAGTGGTATTGTCTTCATTCCAGCTATAAATTCGAAGATTTTTTGCATATATTTATATATGTACGTAACCAAAGGTTTTCAATTACGTTTAAGTTTACGTATCAATGGATCAAGATTTGAATTTTTTTGTGTACATTATATCACGCGTTTACAGGACTGCTCGAAATGCAGTAACTATTTACAGCATGAGGTAGCAAAAAATGATGGTTTAAACAATTATTCTATCATGTTACCACGCTTGTAACTTGTTATTGTATCAACACGAGTTGATACCAACGAAAACTCCGTTTAATATGTTTATATTTATTTGTGTTAGGAATGTTATAATAATGAACAACTATTCCAAATGGTTTAATTTCTAAGTTACAAAACTCGTATGTTGTATAGGCGTAACTGAAATATCTCCATGATTAGGCGACGCTTTTATTGAATAAGAAATTAATATTCATTACGGCGATAATTCGAAACTAACAATAGTTTTATGATTTCTAATTTTTATTCCTGTTCCCGTATTCATGCTACGAAAAATTTTTTCGTCTATATGAAATAATGCCTAGTGCACACACCCACAGCATAACAAATTTAGCTAATAAGAGTAATACGCAAATATGTACTGATAGTGTATAGTACGAAGAAAAGTATTGCGAGTTATAAATATAAGTTGTAATGCAGGTATTTAATATGGATAAAATCATTGCATGAATGAAAATATGGATAAAAGTATTGCAAGTGTTAAATATGGATAAAAGTATCGTAAATATCAGATATATTCATGGTAATTTACATACTAACTATGGATAATCGTATTGCTATAATAAATATGGATAAAAGTATTGCAAGCAATTAATATGGATAATAGTATTGCAATATTCAATACAGTAACGTAAAGCATACCAAAAGCTAAACTTATCACATAAGCTTAGGAATTTTAAAAATATTAATATAACTTATTTTAGTTTTTTATAAGAATAATAATACGCTTTTATTTATTTTCACGTAGCGGTATAAAGTACATGTTTCACCCACTGTAGCGAACTACGTTGTTCTTAATTCTTTGATATTTTTAGAGAACCACGCAGACCATCATCTACCTCAGGACATCGCTCTGACCAACGTAATCCGTAAGTCACATTACGAACACCAATAGAATTATATTCTGAGATAAACCATCCAGTTTTATGGAGTTATGAGAAACAATTTTTAAAAATCGTTAGTATTCATTACACATTACAGACAATCCCGTTCGGCAACTGGATCACAGGGGATTATGAAACGAGAACAGGACCAATCGCCATCGTCTGATGAAGAGTCGCCGACAAGGTCTGATTTTATTTCTTCAAATTTGAATACTTTTTGTCTAGCATTATCATCGAAATTTCCGCAGTCGTTTCAAATCAACAATGAAATTGAATAAACTTCACGAAATAAGGAGATGTTTTAGAATTTCAATATTCACCACCATTTCTCATTCGAGGATTAGAAAGGTGTATTAAATATATCTCGTTGATACGAATAAATGCATGAAGTCTTACAATGTATTTAAGATTTAATTTTCATTTATTTGAGGACTATGTTTAAAGCACATACTTTATAAGTTATATCAAATTTTATCGTGCTCAATACGTCTACATCTTTAGATTCAACAAGAGAGGTATTCGTAATAGGAGTCCTATCCGCGAGAGACATGACAGGTTTTTATTTTTCTTGTTATATTTTGTTAATATTTCAAGCTCGTTGGTTTCAACATAATCATTCGAAAAAAACATATCAAGAAATCAAAACATGTATTTTGTATCTCAAAAAATAGGGAAACTGAAGAAGCAGCTGACCAGGAACTTTATCGTCAACGACGCCAACAACCATCGCCCACCCCAGATGACTCTCTCCCGGGGGCTTCAAAAGTGGTGGTTTTATGTCCAGAGTTAGATTTTTTTGTGTACTTCTATTTTGGCATCACACACTTGTTCTAAGCGAACGTTATAGAAAAAAAACAGTAACGTAGTAAAGATAAGAGTTATTCTTAAGAAATCTGAAACAACTAAACATGATTCGTTACTTTTCTCATTCTATGTATGCATATTCAACAGGTCTATGCCCACGTTACCAGCTTGGATAAGATCATTGGGAGAGCAGTTTGTATGCGTTGTGACTCCAGATGACCAAGCACGACGGCGACTGGTAAAATATACAATTCTTCTTTTGTTCATTTATTTACTCGTATTTGTTTTGGCGATAGTAAACAATTTGAAATCTGGAAACTGTTCGATATTTCGACATGTAATATAGTCAGAACAGTATTGAAGTAACGCAGAAGTGTAAGACTGTAGACGAAAGTTCAACAAAACTGCGACCTTCAATAATTTTTGTTGTGTGCCATCTTCGTGCAACTCGATTAATAGACACAAGTAAATTTTTCACGCTTAAATCTCTTGCAGCGAGACCCGCCTCCTCCGCCACAATATCCGCGACGTCCAATACAACCCTTGGGACGTCCATTTCCATATTTTAACACCTACGCACTCGATGATTGGGACGACCGCCGAATACGATACCCATACCCCCCATTCAGAGGACCCTCAATGGGGGCACCTAGAGCACGTGGAGGATGGTACAGACAGGGGGAACGTAGAGGACGTGGAGGAAGCAGTATGTAAATTTTGTATACAATGTAAATTCACGTGATACAGTATTTGTACCATACCGGAATAACTATAGTATTATATATGTATGTATATATATATTTTTTTTTTCAACTGCCGATTAGTTTTCCGCTAACCAAATAATCTATGAACAAATTCTTTTTTCCCCAGATTACTAATGGGTTGGATGTCAATGAAGGGAAATTATTATTTATCATTTTATATAGAACAGGATGCCAGTGCGAAAAATTTCCCCCAGCAAAACCAATTGCTAAAGGAGACACCCGCCACTGAACAACCAAAATAGTACTGCTGAGAAGAAGAACTTGGATATTTTTATAACCGTTGATCTCATACGTAGTCTTTGGTATTTAGTTGCGTGGTCGATATTTTGCAATATGTATTCAAAATTTTTTATTTTTCAAAGTAATTGTCGTATACTTGATCATAAACGTTTCTTTTTTCCAAAATGAACAGTTGAAGCGATAATATTTACCACAGTAATAACACTTGCTGATACAAACATTGATGTGCCATATAATATGATTTCATAATAATCAGATTCTTTTCCTTATTATTTGACATGCGATACCATTGACGAAATATGAATTTCAGCTATTCGCCTATTATCTATTATTATTTACTTAACACATTGTATGCTTTATAAAAATTATAAATTTTTGCATTTTTAAAATGTAACATGTACAACATGAATCGTAATAGATGTAGAATTGACACATTTCAATAATTAATTACATTGGGGTAAGATAAATTTCACTTTTTTGTTGGGATCATTTTACTAATTACCAATCGATTAATAACGGACCGTAGCACGTAGCGTGCGAGGCTGCGGAGCGGGAGGATCCGAGTTCCAATCCAAAGCCTGTCCGACGACCTAAGCGGCAACTCGCAAGAATTGTAAGATGTGTCCACGGCGTTCAGGCGCTGTATCGACGAGCTGGGGCTAGAATTCGGTTCCGGCTACACCCGGACAAGGTTTTCTGCAGTTTTCCTTGTCCCTTGCGCGAATGCGGGTGTTTCTATTTAACATTGTAAGACGGTCTGCAGACGCATAATGGTGTTCCCTAACTTATATTATATTGAACACTTTAAATATCTTGGGAGTATAATTTATCGGGTATTGCGGGATGGAGTAGTCATTATTATTGTACAAGTCAAATGTAACACGCTTAACTCAAATATACGCTTCACAACGGGAACCAAAATTTTAGTAGTAAATACATGGTATGTAGTTACTGTGTAAATTGTAATAATGTATATTTCCTAATCATTGTCGCCTTAGGCCCTCATTATTCGGCATCTCATTTTCCATGATTATGAATTATTGAGGTACTCAATAATTAGACCATCCACCTTAGATTTATAATGCAAACTTTGAACCGCAAACGTACATTACCCATTTAATTGACCATGTTTGTAACTTATAAGTCAATGTGACTGAAAAAAATTGAACTGAGAGTCGAGAATCAAAGAGCAGCTCGCCCCGAGTAACGCTTGTGAACAACAAGTTCTCCGAAAAAAACGACGCAGCTCAAACTTAGTCCGGTAATATGAAAATAGAAAATCCCTCGCAGATGCGGTATGGTGATAGGAGATACAATTTTGTCGTAGATTCTTGTATAACTCGAATTACGAGTGTACCAAGAGAGCCAGTAGTTGTTCAGGCCTCCCTGAATTGCTTGCCACGCATAACGCCGCAAAGGAATTGCAAAAGGTGATCCACGTCTCGTGAAGATTGGAACGTGAAATGTGAAGGCTTTTTCCGTCAACAAACGAAGCGGTTCCTTGCGATAACCTGCGAAGATGAAAGGAATTTGTTTGGACGAATTCGATGACTAGGTTTATTCCGGACAACATAAACCGGTAATTTTTATAACTATTAAACGACGTACATACTGGCAAAATTACTGTTGTATGCGTAGACTGATGAGGTGAAAACCCCGGTAGCTCCTTGTTTTTTTAAAAAGATACTCCTGGCCTCGCTTGTCGACCAGATCTCAAATTTATTGTAAATCTCCATCATTACAGGGTCCGATTCGTCGTGATAGGACTCCCGATGAAATTTCCCACCACCAAAACGCATGCCGTTGGCAAGTAACTCTTCGAAAGTGTTAATAATGCCTATTTCGTTCGGAGTGGTGAGAAAACTGACCAACCCGCTGTTGTACGACACGGTTATCAAGTAAGAGTAAAACATCCACATTCCAAATAAACTTCTGCCGTAATTGCTTCGCGGCGATGGTCTACCGATGCCCAAAAATATTCCAAAGACGTCGAGTATTCCCAGTTTATCCGAGGCGATTTTTCGCCCGCAACATCGGTTCGCCACTATGATTAAAACGCAAAATACCCCAAAGGTCCATTGCGCAAATTTCCACACTGGGATGGATAATGGCCAAACGAAATTCTTCCAGGGAAGCTCGAAACCACCACTAATATAGCCAAAAGCAAGCGACTCTTGCATGTACGCGGAAGTCGGATCAAGAATTTGCAGTTGACAAAGTACTGGAATGTTTCCGGAAAACCAGAAAAGTGACTTGCCCTCTCCTATCTATAGACGAAAAGTAGTACAGATTTCTTTTTTCTTTCTGCGGGCAAACGTAATTGGAGTAAGTATTCGTTAAATTACCTCATCCACAAGCAAAATCCAAGTATCCACTTCGTACCGTAATAAATTTAGCTTCATGTTCATTTTTTCGGCAATGATGGTCATGAGTTGACCGCCGACGCCACCTAATACCATTTTTCCTGTTCTAGCAAATTCGATTCGAAGATGAAGCTGCGTGGCGTTTTCTACAATGGCTGAAAAATTCTGGACGCAATCCTGAATGTCCAACATCTTCTCTGGAAATAATTCAGCTCCGTATGCGAAGCCATTTTGCCTCCAGATATCTAAAACTTGGAGATCTCCCACTTCGCAGTTTCTGACAAACGGAAAGTATGTCATGACCATAACGTCTTCCTTGCAAGGCACCAAATAAACGACGCGAGTCTTATCCAAGCTCCACATCGCTGCCGGGATTTCCACCGAAGCCTTTCTAATGTCATCCAAATTTGCAAAGTTCTCCGCCACGACAATCACGTACTTTGCACGACAGTCCATTCCTCGGATGTCGATTAGTTCCAAAGTTTCGGTCAGGCTATCAAAGCTGTTCGTGAACAGAACCACGTCCGAAAAACCTGTCAAGGTAATCCTTTTATTTCCAAAGTACAGCTTCCAGCCAACGTTTAGATGTCGATTGAAGAAATCATTTGCCAGTTTATCCATCTCGTCGGATATTATTACCAAATCTTGACCCGCCCATTCCGTAATAGACATCAATGCCTCGAAACATTCGCAAACAACAATGCCATTTTCGTTAAATGTTCTCATCGCTATTTCAGAATCACAGAAACATCGGTTTGGAAATAAAAAGAGTAACGTATAGCACGCAAGTATGAACTGCATATCGACTCTTGCCGAATTGTACTTACGCAGCTTCGTACTCGACACAGTATGAAAAACAACTGTACCGTTTCGACAATGTATTCCTAATTAAATGCCGCCATGCCGGGAAACGTAATCTCTTAAGGAAAACGTACGGCTGTTCATTTGCGCGTAATGCATAATGAACGATCCTGTCAACTCGCCAAATTTATCAAAATGTGCCTAATACCGTTGGGTTATTCTACGCATAAAAGTATTGATAAAGTATGACAAGTCATACCGTGGTACGAGAAATCAAGGGTTTCATCCTCCCTACTGAGAAATAAAGTCGCTGGGCTTTGACTTTCTTTTTAATTTTGTAACTGATATTACACTTTCTCGGTAAGAAACATTTTTTTTGTCATCAATAAATTCCGAGTGATCAAGAGTAGATAAGAACGTGACAGCGTACCTCGATATTCGGAGTTATTATTTCTTCAGGGTATCTCAGCTTCATATCATCCCTCACTTGTCATTGCATAAATTTTTTATTAACTGAAAGTGTATTACAAACAATCGTAAACTCGATTATACTGGTGTTGCTTGATGAATGTATAATGCAAAAAAACTCATGGAGGCTAAAAAGCTCCATCAGCCGAGTGCGAATATTTACGAATTATTAATTTAATGCAAGCAAGCATGAAGTTCCAAACGTCATTTACATATAAACGAAGTCGACATTACTAGCTGAACAGTAAATAGAAAATACTTCATTAATGTACAGAATCCTTTGATTTAGATACCGGACTAGAAAAGTGCTTGTGAAAAATGAGTTCAGCCAGAAAAACTACAAAACTGCAAGTTAACAGGAGACCATGGAGGCAGAATATTCCTCGGACGTGCATCATTGAAATTGTCATTGGCCCCGCGTCACCGAACCTTTCGTCCGCAACTGGCTTACGCGTGTATTGATGCAACCAATACAGGGGCAGTCCACTTTCAACTGCTTGTCAAGCGTAGAAAAACACCTCGTCTGCCAACGGCGATCCCTTCCTCATGAGGATTGGAGCATGGAAGGTACAGGCTTTCTCTTTCAACATGCGGAGTTGGTGGTTAAGCTTGTCTGAAGACAAAAGTAATTTTTTTTTCATGAATTGATGAAATAAAAAGGCTTATTCTCAGTATTTCTTATAGTCGCAAGTGAATACTACACCACTGTAATCCGTGTTATATATGTAGAGAGTAGAGGTGAAAATATGAACGGCAGAATGCCCTTCGATGAGACGCTCGTTGATTTCGGTGCTTGACCAGACTTTGTATTGATCGTAAATTTTCTTCATGATGGGATCTGAAGGATCGTTGTAAAATTCTCGCCCCACATTCCCGCCACCGAATTCAATACTGGCAGCAAGCAGCTCTTCGAGGGTATTTAAAACGCGCTTCTCCTTTGGCTTTGTCAGGAAACTGACCAAGCCACAGGCATACGATGCGTCCATCAGATAAGAGTAGCAGATCCAGATCGCAGCCAAATATCTCATAAAGCCGGTGCGCGGCAGGCTTCTAGTGTTTCCAAAAAGCAGGCCGAGGGAATCGATTATCCCGAATTTATCAGACTTCACCTTGCGTCTGTGGTATCGGTTTGCCACAACGACTAGGCCGGAAAAGAGTATAAGAGTGCAGCCTGTGTACGCCCACACTTGGCTGGTTAAGGGCCAGATCAAATTCTTCCAGGAAACTTCCGAATCGCCATTGATATAGCCGAAAGCGACCGACTCTTCCATGTATCCCGGTATATAATCGAAATCTTCTGTTAGCATGGCGATGGGAACATTCCCTGCCATCGAGAACAACGACTCGCCTTGTTTAATCTGCAATAACAATTGCGGCAAAGGTAAAAGAACCACACCTGACTGAAGACAAATCCACATCTTTTTCTCACCTGATCGTGAAGCTCTTCAAGACTTTGCGGTGCCTCCGGCAATAAATGCAACACCATGTTCATTTTTTCAGCAATAATGGATGCCAGTCTTGCTCCGACACCACCAGCTACCGTTTCTCCCGTTTCCGTGATCTCTATGCGACCCTGAAGTAGGCTAGAGTCGTTCAAGAGGAGCGAATAGTTCTGCACGCACCCGTTTACCTCCAATATCTTGTCTGGGAACAATTCAGCGTTCTTCTGAAAACCGTTTTCAGTCCAAACGTCCAAGACCTCAAGTTCGCCAGGTCGACAGTTTTTTGCAAACGGAAGAGACCTCATGACGAGAATTTCCGCTCCGCAAGGCACCAGGTAAACGACTCGCGTTCTATCCAAATTCCACATTACGTCTGCAGTCCCAGTCGAGGACCTTCTTATTTCATCGACGTCTGTGAATCTTTTTCTCAATCTGACTACGAGCTTGGCGTAGGTATTCACTCGATGGATATCAATTGAGCTTAAAGTTTCGTTCAAGCTTTCAAAGTTGTTTGTGTCAAGTATCACGTTAGAAAATCCCGACAGGACAGTTCTACTTGTTGATTCTATCAATCTCCAAGAGAAGTTTGAGTTTCGTTGAAAGAATGCATCGGTTACCGCTTCGTCGTGATCGAAAATTATAACGAAACTGTTACTGTCCCGAATCGTGGTATCCAGCAAGCTCTCCAAGCATTTAATACCAATCTGATTATCATCTATCGTTTCATTTTCATACAGTATCATCGACCCATGTGAACATCGATTTGACACCAAAAACAATAACGCACAGCATGCGAGTAACCGCATATTTTTACTCTTGACTGTGAGCAGAACACGTGATAAATGAAGATTTTGAAGGAAAATTCCTCGATACATTCCAGTTAACGCGTATTCCATGTCAATTATTATACATAATATATATTTTTTCCGAAAGCATAGTTTAAGCAAACAAGTCATGTTAAATCGATGGGTACTCACAATGCCTGAAGTGTGACTTGACTCGTTTACTTTTTGTTAGCTTCAAGTAGGGATTCGCAAAAATATAAATTTCATAACTGGTTGTTTGCAGATGGTGTGAAAGCAGGATAATTTTAAGAGTGATTGACAGAGTGTTGAGGATGAATTTCAATCGAAGCAACAGATCTGATTGTGAATATGAAAATAGTAAATAAGCAGTTATAATTACTTGTAATTTTCGACAGTATGTAAACACGTTGCATAAGAAAAGCTGCACAGCAGAATTTAAAACCTTGATGCACTTTCCAGTTCGTGGAATTAGGATTTGCCCATTGCAGCGAGAAACGCTGAAATCGAGCGCTCTTGATTTAATTGAAATTAGCCTTCGATTCATAACGCTAATTACGCACTTCAGCTCGACGCTAACTGCATTCAAAGTTTCATTTAATCCATGGCAACGCTAATTGGCATGATAATTAAGCTCGAAATATGTTTATCATGTTATAAATCCGCTGAAAGCTTAGTTTCCGAGCAAACTTTGCTCTCAGCTCAACAAAACATTCTGGCGATGCCCAGAAAAATGCTAAAGACGTCGACTATTGCCATTTTATTAGAGACGATTTTTTGCCGGCAACATCGGATCGCAACGATGACTAAAATGCAGAATAGAACAAATGTCCATTGCGCAAATATCCTCACTGTAATGGATAATGGCCACGCGAAAGTCTTCAAGGAAAGTTCGAGACCACCAGTAATATAGCCAAAACCGAGCCACGCCTCCATATACGCGGAGGTCGCGTCAAGAATTTTTGGTTAACAAGGTACTGGGACATTTATACAGATTCGCTTTTACTTTCTGCGGATAAAGCTATTTGGACCGATTGTGAGTATTCACTAAATTACCTCATCCGCGGGCAAAACCCAAGTGTCCGGTTCACACGGTAACAAATTTAGTTTCATGTTAATTTTTTCAGCAATAATGGTCATGATGTCGACCACCAGCGCCACCCAATAACATTTTTCCTGTTGCAGCAAATTCGATGCGAAGCTGACGTTGTGCGACGTTTTCGAGAATAGCTGAAAAACTTTGGACGCAATCCTGAATGGCCAATAATTTCTCTGGGAACAATTATATCATAAACATAATTGAGAATGAATATAACGTCTTGTTTGCAAGACACCAGTTAACACCGCGACTTTCATCCAAGTTCCACATCGCTGCCGGGATTCCCACTCAAGCCTTCCTAATGTCATCTAAATTTGCAAAGTTCTCCGCCACGATAATCACGTACTTGGTACAACAGTGGATTCCTCAGTTGTCAATTAGACGTAAATTTTCGTCCAGACTATCAGAACTGTTAGTAAACAGCGTCAAATCCGAAAAACCTGGCAAGGTGATCTTTCTTTGTGCAGAGTATAACTTTCACGCAACGTTGAGATGTCGTTTGAATAAATCATTTCCCGCTATATCCATCGCGTTGGATATTATTAAGGAATCTTGTCCTACCCAGCGCGTAGTAGACATCAACGCTTCGAAGCATTCCAATATATTGTCATCGCCACTTTTGTTAAATGTTTTCACCGCTAGCTCAGAATTACCGGAACACCGGATTACGAATAAAGAGAGTAATTTATAACTCGCGAATATAAACCGCATAGGGACTCTTGCTAAATTATACCAACGAAGTTTCGTACTCGGTGGAATACGAGAAAAAAGTGAACCGTCTTAGCAATATGTTCCTAATCGAATGCCGGCAAATATAGTCCCTTAAGGAAAACACCTGGCTTTTCATTCGCGCTTAATGCATACTGAATAATCCTGTCGGCTCGTTCAAGTTAAGTAATTTAGTAAGTTTGACCAGAGTTAAGTACCGAGATGCATTCCCACAATTACATTTTCTTCTATAAGGGCAGGCTGTTCAGCGCTTTGTTTATTTATAGCGCTCACTGCATTCGCGTAATTATCATAATCCCTCTAAAAATATCAACATTGACATCTTCGAAGTCCAATTATGCAAAAAACATGACAACGGCAACTCAAAAATTGCATGTACATCTTGAATAACCGATTCAAAAAAGGTCTTTCATATGTGAGACGCAGTGCAGCAAAAGGTTAATACTCAGAGTCATTATTTGTTCAGGATATATCATTTATCTATCGTTCCTCATTTGTTTTCATTCCATGAATTTATTATCGTCTCAAAGTGTATTGAAAGCCATCGCGAAATCGATTACATTACTTTTACCCGATGAATGTATTGTCAAAGTAAAACTCATCCGAGCTACTAAGCTCGTTTAACCAGCTACCGAAAGTGTTAGGGATTAATAATTCAATACAACCAAGCTTATAGTTCCATACGTCATTTGCATATAAATTAAGTTGACGTCAGTGGTTGACAAATAAATAAAAAATACTTCATTAACGTGCAGAATCCTTTGATCTAGATACTGGACTAGAAAAGTACTTGTGAAAAATAAGTTCGACCAGAAAAACTACCGTGCTGCAAGTTAGCAGGAGACCATGGAGGCAGAATATTCCTCGGACGTGCATCATTGAAATTGTCATTGGCCCCGCGTCACCGAACCTTTCGTCCGCAACTGGCTTACGCGTGTATTGATGCAACCAATACAGGGGCAGTCCACTGTCAACTGCTTGTAGAGCGTACCAATGCACCCCGGATACAAACGGCGATCCCTTCCTCATAAGGATTGGAGCATGGAAGGTACAGGCTTTCTCTTTCAACATGCGGAGTTGGTGGTTAAGCTTGTCTGAAGACAAAAGTAATTTTTTTTCATGAATTGATGAAATAAAAAGGCTTATTCTCAGTATTTCTTATAGTCGCAAGTGAATACTACACCACTGTAATCCGTGTTATATATGTAGAGAGTAGAGGTGAAAATATGAACGGCAGAATGCCCTTCGATGAGACGCTCGTTGATTTCGGTGCTTGACCAGACTTTGTATTGATCGTAAATTTTCTTCATGATGGGATCTGAAGGATCGTTGTAAAATTCTCGCACCACATTCCCGCCGCCGAATTCAATACCGGCAGTAAGCAGCTCTTCGAGGGTATTTATAACGCGCTTCTGCTTTGGCTTTGTCAGGAAACTGACCAAGCCACAGGAATACGATGCGTCCATCAGATACGAGTAACAGATCCAGATCGCAGCCAAATATCTCATAAAGCCGGTGCGCGGCAGGCTTCTGGGGTTTCCAAAAAGCATGCCGAGGGAATCGATTATCCCGAATTTATCAGACTTCACCTTACGTCTGTGGTATCGGTTTGCCACAACGACTAGGCCGGAAAAGAGTATAAGAGTGCAGCCCGTGTACGCCCACACTTGGCTGGTTAAGGGCCAGATCAAATTCTTCCAGGAAACTTCCGAATCGCCATTGATATAGCCGAAAGCGACCGACTCTTCCATGTATCCCGATATGTATTGCAAATCTTCTATTAGCATGGCGACGGGAACATTCCCTGCCATCGAGAACAACGACTCGCCTTGTTTAATCTGCAATAACAATTGCGGCAAAGGTAAAAGAACCACACCTGACTGAAGACAAATCCACATCTTTTTCTCACCTCATCGTGAAGCTCTTCAAGACTTTGCGGTGCTTCCGGCAATAAATGCAGCACCATGTTCATTTTTTCAGCAATAATGGACGCCAGTCTTCCTCCGACACCACCAGCCACCGTTTCTCCCGTTTCCGTGATCTCTATGCGACCCTGAAGCAGGCTAGAGTCGTTCAAGAGGAGCGAATAGTTCTGCACGCACCCGTTCATGTCCAATACCTTCTCTGGGAACAATTCAGCGTTCTTCTGAAAACCGTTTTCAGTCCAAAAGTCCAAGACCTCAAGTTCGCCAGCTCGACAGTTTTTTGCAAACGGAAGAGACCTCATGACGAGAATTTCCGCTCCGCAAGGCACCAGGTAAACGACTCGCGTTTTATCCAAATTCCACATTACGTCTCCAGTCCCAGTCGAGGACCTTCTTATTTCATCGACGTCCGTGAATCTTTTTCGCAATCTAACTACGAGCTTGGCGTAGGTATCCACTCGACGGATATCAATTGAGCTTAAAGTTTCGTTCAAGCTTTCAAAGTTGTTTGTGTCAAGTATCACGTTAGAAAATCCCGACAGGACAGTTCTACTTGTTGATTTTATCAATCTCCAAGAGAAGTTTGAGTTTCGTTGAAAGGATGCATCGGTTACCGCTTCGTCGTGATCGAAAATTATAATGAAACTGTTACTGTCCCAATTTGTGATAGTCAGTAAGCTCTCCAAGCATTTAATACCAATCTGATTATCATCTATCGTTTCATTTTCATACAGTATCATCGACCCATGTGAACATCGATTTGACACCAAAAACAATAACGCACAGCATGCGAGTAACCGCATATTTTTACTCTTGACTGTGAGCAGAACACGTGATAAATAAAGATTTTGAAGGAAAATTCCTCGATACATTCCAGTTAACCCGTATTCCATGTCAATTATTATACATAATATATATTTTTTCCGAAAGCATAGTTTAAGTAAACAAATCATGTTAAATCGATGGGTACTCACAATGCCTGAAGTGTGACTTGACTCGTTTACTTTTTGTTAGCTTCATGTAGGGATTCGCAAAAATATAAATTTCATAACTGGTTGTTCGCAGATGGTGTGAAAGCAGGATAATTTTAAGAGTGATTGACAGAGTGTTGAGGATGAAATTCAATCGAAGCAACAGATCTGATTGTGAATATGAAAATAGTAAATAAGCAGTTATAATTACTTGTAATTTTTGACAGTATGTATACACGTTGCATAAGGAAAGTTACACAACAGAATTTAAAACCTTGATGGACTTTCCAGTTCGTGGAATTAGGATTTGTCCATTGCAGCGAGAAACGCTGAAATCGGGCTCTCTTGATTTAACTGAAATTAGCCTTCGATTCATAACGCTAATTACGCATTTCAGCTCGACGCTAGTTGCATTCAAAGTTTCATTTAATCCATGGCAACGTTAATTGGCATGATAATTAAGCTCGAGATATGGTTGTGTTACAATTTCACGCAAAGCTCAGTTTCCGGGTAAACTATGATCACAGCTTAACAAGCTGCAAGTCTGTGGCGTAGATCTCCCAGGAAGTTACTATAAGATCAATTTAATAAACGTTAAATAGAGAATGACGAACGTATATTAAACGCACAGATCACCGTGCGTCTCAAATTTAGAAGTCCTAGATCGAGTCAAATGTTCACCAGTTTCCGATTACACGAAGAAACGAATCGCGGATCATACGTTTACAATGCCTGATTACACGTTACTAAATATAAATCCACGAGATTTAGACAACTTCATTTCAATTAAAATTATGTCCTTCTTCTGCCTTATTATAGTAGGAAACGATCTACGTATTTTGAAAATCAGTCTTTGTCCTGGAAAAAAACTATAATCACACTAATTTTCACTCAAAAATCATGAATGATAAACTTATTGCGCAACAGTCTTGAGAATAATAGCACCACTTTAAATTGCATTATTGTCCAATAAAGTCGTAGCTTTTTTACGGTCGATTTTTTTGCGAGTGAATTGTCAGCCAAGTCAAGTTTTCCAAACTTCGGAAGATCCGCCAGACCCTCTGCTTGTAAAACTGTCAAGTCATTGCTACTCAACGAAAACTGCACCGATGCTATAAGATTATCGAATTGTCCGACTTCTCAGGAGCTGACGTGGTCCCTGTCCAAGTACAAAATCCTGAGATTAGTCATTCCGCCAAACACGCGGTGTTCAAAACAGTCAGTTTATTTTCTTGCAGATACAACGTCTACATCGAGATCAAGACGTTGAATGCATTTACGGATACGGAAGTGACGACGTTGCGCTTCAGCTGCGAAGACTTAAAGCTCGTTAAGCCGGAAAACATCGAAATGGTTGCATCGCAGATTGGTCAGTCCGTGAAACGTACCTTCGGGGAAATCGACGAGGTTGGTATAACTCGAATTCGGAACGACGCTGAAAACAGAAATTTCCCTCATTATGTCATTCTCCAAATCGACGTTCTTTATAAAGCCCAAAGCATCGAATGTTTCGAGTGGTAATATTTCGATACGGTTACCGTACAACGCAAGTTTCTCAAAATGCTTAATCCCTGAACAATCCCAGAGGGCAACTCTCGAAGAAGACTACAAGCCACCGAAAGTTTTCCCAGGTTTCGAAGTCCGAAAAAGGAGCCCGCAGGGAAGTCGCTAATCTTGTTTCTACCGAGGTCAAGTTCCCTCAATCTTACCAACCCGTTAAAAAGCCCCGCTCCGACTTGCAAGCTTACTTTTGCCCGGTAACAGTCGCTCGGCTTTGACTACAAGATTGAAGATTTCTGTCAATCGATTCATAGCCAATTGTACACTTTGCAGGTTATCCAGACCGTGGAACAAGCCGGGAGAAAAAGTGGTGGTTTTGATCCCATTCAAATCCAGGGCCAGCAATTTGGAGAGTGCGACGAAAGTTCCAGAAAGAATTTTCCTTAATGAGTCCGATTACGGATCAAGAATCATAAGGCTGGTAAGCTGTAAATCTCTTACTCCTGCAGATGAAATTCTCGCAGTTTCTCCGAACCGGAAAACGTACCGGCAGCATTGGAAAAACGGGGTGAAAAGGGCGGAAATGTTGTTCCATTTTAATATGAATTTGGTTATATGGCACTGAGGTAAAATTCATCAGCAAGGTTGGACCATGATGCGTCTGGTTTTGACTGAGCGTTATCGAGTGCAAAATTCTGTCATCCTTATAACGACAAAAGCGCGTAATCTCCACGGCGAATTCTTATCTCTTGGCAATTTAGAAGTAGCTGAACGTTCAGAATCACAGCGATAAGAAAAAGCGAAATCATTGTGAATCTTGCGCGAAAATCCATCAACAAATTGAGGCTTATATACCTTTGTTCTCAGTTCTCACCGCCCACGGGCAGTACTAGTACTCTAATCCCCGCTTGGTTAGTATCAACCAGAGCGAATCAATGAGAGCTGAGTTTTTCATTACCGAAGAGGCGTTAGTCAGCGCAAAAGAAGTCGACATCTCGTGGAATGCAAAGTACGCGAGACGAACCGTCGTGCGAACGGGTTCACCGCTCACTATCAAAAAACATTGATTATGGCCATATACTGGCCGAGAATCACGCCGGCTGTGCATGCCAACAGTTTCGAGACGTTATACAACCGCGTTTAACACACACCATACAATCTATTATTTTAAAACATTCCGGATGTACTTGGGAATATGAAAATTCCAAGTAAACTTTTACTTTCCATATCCTCGAGGTTAGTAGGATGTAGAATGGAAATTCCGAACAAGATTAACAGAATTAATGAATTCGAAGATCGATGCTCCGTTGGCCTGGGGCTGTGCCGTGTATACGGATCGAACAATATCGACGTATGCAATCGTGCGACGATGTTAAATTTCATAGATTCTTCGAATTGCTGGAAAGAATGAGGAAATTGAAAATGAAAAATGAGTATTTATATAAGTATATGATGAAAGCCTGTTCCAACGACTGAGGAGAGCCTGACCTAGCTGCGAGAATGTTTTTTACCCGAAAGAAGCACTGCCTTCTATTTTCTAATACCGCTGAGAATATCATATGCACACATAGATACCTACCTGCAATGAGATCTGCAAAGAGAGAGCATCGACAACGCGTCTGCAGTTGGATCCGTACAGCTAATTACAGCAACAGCAAACTATAGATCACTGATCAGGCTAATCCGGACTTTGGTATTTATAGGAAAGTAAGATGTACCAGCACATGTGACATACCTGCGTATATAATCACGTTGCACAGTGTAGTTAGACAGCTAACAATACCGCTAGACCCAATCAGATTTAGATCGTTAATCGGTGAAATCTGTTTCGTATTTTTTGACGATTTATACTATATTCAGTATCAGCTGCGATGCAATCTCTGAGCGATGAGATCTATCAGAATACCGTTACGGAAATATTTTACAGTACATCGAGGCAGAAATTACAGTGGGTAAATTCTCGCCGATGCGTGGCTCTCAAGTTTGTCTATTTGAAAGCGCTACATTCACCTTTGACAAGTAGAATAACGACTTGTGTCAAGATGTGGACGGCTACCAGTTTTATACCAGCTTTCGTTCCATTTTCCAACTGGTAAGTATGAGGAACACGTGAAGGTTTTATAACTTAATGCACGTCGTGTATGCTGGTTCAGGACAATAAATTCATTTCTGTGAATCTGTTTGGTCCTAAATTTAAAAGTTTATAGTAGATACGTCGTGATTTTCGGGAATGTGAATTTTCAACGAACGTGATCGATGCTTTGGATGAAAGATTTTATACTGTTGATAATACACGTTTCTAGGAATCGAAGATTAAGGACAAGGATCTTTAGCAAATGTTGGAAATTGAGCTTCCGATGCACAAAAGGATTTTCAATATGATTCAACGTTAAACTCGTGGGTATTAAGGTGATCTTGAGATACAAACTGCAGTTCCTCGATCGAGCTGTATTGCATCAATGAAAACACAGCTGTGAAATCTCACGAGAGTTGCGCGCATGTGCCGCCCTCAAACGGTCGCAGCCTGCAGCAACATTAAACAACGACGCGATTTGCTCCATCGCAAATTTCTGCGATAAAATTCGTGTCGAAATGGCGTTTAATAATGATAAACACCAACGACACAAAGGCGGTTTCAAGGACGTGATATATCATTGACGAGCCTTTGAAAACGAAACATCTCGTTCATAGGTGCTAAACGTGTAGCGACGAGGAAAAGAGGAAGGAACATGCGATGCAAGGTACACAAGAAACAGACGAACGTCGCCAAGGTGGACCTTGTATCGCAGACACATCGTGGATATGTCAACGTCTGAACGATCCATTCTTCGAAACATCCCTGGTAAATATTTCAACTACTAAAAATTTTCAAAGAAATTGAAACATCTCGTCTTATTTCGTACAAAATTGTAACGTATCGTAGATTTTTAACTGAAAAAAATACAAATTTTTATGAAAATCTATAAGTGTGTACGAGTAATTACAATTTTGTAGGAAAACAATTTTTTGTACAATATTTTATGAAATCTTCCAATTGCTCTGAGAATTTATAAAGAAAAAAAAAAAACGTAAAAGTAATTTTCACCAGGAATATGCCACCGGAGACATCATCGCGCATCTGCGTTCCGATACCGTATCCACCGATGCTTGAAAGCCTCTCGGCTGGTTTGGTTAAACCGATAGTTCCGAGGTGGTTCCGAGTGCCGAGTGTAACCGGCACTCACTCAGTTGTGCTCAGTCGGTGTTTTGCGTCGGCTGCTATCAGGCTCCGCACGACGCGAGCCGCGGGCATCTGTCAGTCGAAGTACGCGTGTCTGTCCCCCCGACAACGCAACGTCTCGACGTATTTCTCCTTGGCTACAGCACTCGGTTGTCACCGCTAGGCCACGTAGTAGACGTCGAAGGGGTGACACTGTCGACCTGCGTCCAGAAACGGATTGCTGAGGGGTTTGTTCGGCAATCAGTTTACGCGAACGAGACGAGCGAGCTTCGCAACGGCAGCAGCAGCAGCAGCAGCTAACCGAGACCCACGTGTGTCTCTCCCTCGTTTGCGTTTATAGCCTCCCGCTCCCGACAGCACATACAACGTACCTATAACAGGGTACACCGAACTTTCGAGGGATTAACGACCGCCCGCAGGACTCGCCGACAAGCACAAAGACTCGCTGTTTCACTACGGAAATCGAACAGCGACGTCGCGCCCTTGCCGTCAGGTATTTGCACTTTTTTCTTTACTATCTGACGTTTCGGTACATCGAGCTTGATCGGAGACTACGACGATGGTTAGGGTGCTTGAAGAGTGGGCGATATTTGGTGAGCCAGCCGAAAATACTTGCTAAGGACGAATGTTTCACTGATTTGTATTCGGTTGTTATCAGAATATAACTACGGATAAGAAAACAATCGTGTTTTTGATCAAGCTTGATTATCGAACGAAACTTGAGATTAAACATCTGATCTGGATATGCGGTTGTTTGCGAATTTCTTTACACAAGATTTCGTGTAACTCCGAGTTTCTGGCTTTCTTCCATTTCCATAAATTCCCGATGTGTACATGAATAATAAACGCGAAAGGATAAAGAATCTTTTTACAAGATTTCAAGGCGCCAGAATCTTCGAATCGCAATAAATTTGATTGTTTTACACTGCGTAACAAGTATGACACAAATGTTCGTTTCGTCCTTTAGGAAGAGGTTAATGCATGTATCAAATTTCGACTAACAACATTGCTGTTAGGCTACCCTCCGAAATTTGTCCCTTTTGGACGAATCACCCTGTATAAAATGTATTCTCATGCATAGAGATGCAGCAGCATTTCTAAGTATGTATCACATCCGTAAATGCAAGTGTGGTACTGCATTAACGTGTTATGTCTTATGTTCTTTCTACACGTGGTTTTGGTGCGCAGTTGTACCTTATAGGTATACATATGTACATTGTTTGTTTAGTTTATCTTCTCCCTTCCAAACTTCGGAGCGCTCATGCTAGTTGTCAGTAAAGAAGAAGAACCTCTTCACAAGGGTTTTCATTCACGAAATAAAGCGATGAATGACGTTGACCCGACAGCCCTGCACCGTTTCGTTTTACTTTCAAGCTTTCCGAAGTAACGAGTTCTCGTTCGACCTCGGGATGAGAACCCGAGAATAGTTTTGTCTCATTTACCGTTAAACAACGCAGCGGTGGAGGTGAAAGGGTGGGAATAATTATCACCGCGAAATTAACGGTACGATAGTCAACAAAGAAAATACGAAGGTTATTGACGCGGATTGCATGTGACAGAAAATGGAAACGAAATATCGCTCGTTGCTTCAGTAAAAATAGACTGTTTTTGGAAAATAATTCTAGAGAAAATGTTAAATGTACCGTCTAATTGAGTTGTAACTTGTAATTTAAGTAGAAGTGAATGTTTTTCGGTAGTTAGGTACAAATACCTACATAACGTGTTTAACAGCACTGATACTAAGATACAAGATAATTCCTATCACATTCTCGCCGAGCTCAAGGAATTTGATAAACGACATTTCAATCTCCCGTATTTATCAGTGAGCATTGACAAGGAATTTTACGATACAGCGGATATTGCGCAAGATATTCATACCCATGTATATTTCACTTCGTATTGTGTCCGGATCTGACTCGAAGGACAAACGCATATAGAGAGAGAGACGTTATATTGCATTTATACGGATGGTGAAATATAATACATATTCAAAGTTTCGATAAAATCGATGTATAATACATGTGCAACTGGCATTCAATATAGCTCAAGGAACTCGGCGTGACATTATTCCATCGGAACGAGCCTTGAGTTAACCATTTGTAAAAACGTACCCGGTTCAACAACTGTCGATGCGAGTCCTCGAAGGTGCATTAATCGGATCTGACAACGATACACCGCACCTTATACCTGCATGCAGGAATAACAGGAAATAGAAATGGGAGAATCCAACATAGAGGCGAGGGAAAATAAGCCAACAAGTGTTTCGCCGCGGCTTCCTCTCTCGCTTCAATGTACACGGTGTCGTGAATTTTCTTTCACCACCGGAGTCAATCTGCATTCGATAATATTCGAAATGGGTAGGAATAAAAAAATAGAATTGCTAATCGATAGACTGCCCAGAATATATAACTCGGAAAGCTCGAGTACTGAAAATTGGACACGTAGTAAGTCAATGCGTAGAAAGACGAAATATAGAAAGGTCAAAACATGGCACAGCAAAATCAAGAATCTGTATACGATTTTATATTATCGAGAGGAATTCAGTTTGGTATTCTACGTTCTGACCTTTCTAATCTTTTACATCTCCATACTTGGACTTCGACCATTTTAAACTTTTACATATCAAGTTTTCCCTCTTTTAAAAATTCGATATTGTGGCCTTTCGATTTTTTGATCATTCTGTATTTTTACCCCCACCCTCGAGGATGTTACGCAGGAAAGAATACAAGTATCGGAAACATCCGTGTAGTTATTTACCCTCCGCTTGTCGGACGCTGACGATGATTATGCGGATATAGCATCTATCGCTCTCCGGACCAGATGGAGGTTCTCTGGTTCTTTTTCCCCGCGGTTTTTCGGGTGAGTGGGCTTGTCTACGTGTGAAACGAGGCGTAGGCCAAACCTTTGGAAAAAAAGTACACGACTGCTGCTGCACCAACGTCAGTCGATCCCATGAAGTGTAGGTGCGTGCCAGCAACTTCTCAGGTTCCATCATTTTATCCCCATGCAGCTAGAGTCTCGTTTATAAACGCGCCGGAAAATTGAAAGTAAAATGTAACCGCGTGTGCCGAAGTGCGTCGAGTTGACGAATATTGTGGCCGTGTTCGAAAATTGACTGACAGTACTGTCAGCAATCTTTCATCTCTTTTGCGCTGCCAAGTTCATGGACAGATCTGTCTCTGTCCTAGGGAATTTTTAGTACTGGCAGTCAATTTACGAACACGGCCTATGTCGATAACGGGATATATCAGCACACTCCAAAGTTGAAATACCGAAGTTTACGACGAAACCTCCACTTTATACAGTTTCGGATCCAGAAGTGTCCAAGTTTCTTTTACCTACGACAGGTCAGCGTTACAGCTTACTGATCTTTCCGATCCTTTCTTCTGAACTTCGTGTGTCTGTGTGTGTGTGTCGTATGCAAAGGTATGATTCCGAGCCATGTTGCAGGTGTAGAAGTAAGAAACGTAGTAAATTTACCGTCAGGTAGACGATGTGATATACTGTATGAACAAAACGATTTTGCATGCAAAGTTGAAAATACCGAATACCTCGGTGTATTCGTTTCTTATGCATACGCATCTTAGTTCCACGTTTGCTTATGTCATTCATATAAGTGCGGAATAGAGTTTCGAATGTCTTTCGAAAAGAAAAAGTATAAGATAAATCTTCCTTTAAACTGCGAGTTATGTAACCGACATTTCGTTTTGTAAAAAACAAATAGAAAAGAAACGAATTTCTAGAGTTGATTACGTTTGACATTTCTGCGGAACGGAATCTGCAGCAGCTATAATTACTGCGTTTTTAGTTCTGCGGGATCTTTTAATTATTAGATTTTCTGACAAAATTACAAATTGCGTTCTGTGCAATATGATTCTGTTAATGTCACATTTAAATTCATTTCAACCGGCTGCAATTCGCTAGGGGGAAAAAGTGACGTGATGTACTTTCAAACGGAAAATTAAATGATCGAATGAAAATCAGTAAAATTCCAATATCATTTAGTACAAAAAAAAAAAAGAAGCTGTATTCATGGTCTGTGAATTCAATTTAGCGACTGAATTTACCCGAGCATTGCTTTTATGGTAATAAATGTATGCGATCGTGATAGGCACGTGTAATATATCCATATTTGCATTCATGAAAGGGTAATTTTTATCGCACTTATTATTCAATTTCGCATGTGAGCGCATTATCGGTTTACTTCCTGCTGCCGTTCGGCGTTCTATGTATGAGATTTAGCGAGTCATTCTTACCTAGCCAAGGTTCAACCGAATGTACATAAAATTAACACATGCATTTTGCCATTTAGCGATCGTGCAGGCACGTTATGTTTACATTTTCATTTACGGCTACAGACAGCACATATGTGTAACATTATACAGATACGGACAGGTATACAGGAAGTCGAGGCTTATTTTAGCATTAGACTGATAAAAATCGACGATCGCTCACTTTCTACTCGTCCGTGTGTTTGTGTAAGATATGGTACATTGACATCTGAGCGAGTCGGAACAGGAAGCTCAAATACTTTTAGTCTTTGCGTTAGAATTTTTTATTTACTCGGTTTCTTCGCTTCTCTAACAACCAAATTAATTTAGACATCGAGATGTTACACACTGGCAGGCGAATGATTTCTGGTGCCATCTGTAAATCGAAAGTAGATATTTAATTGAATCCTATGCATACGAACGTGGCATATAATTGGTTATTCTAGCAAGGCGTCGACCGTAAGAACGAGTCCAATTTTAACCGAAACTTGACAGCGGGTGAAGAGAGAGTCAAGAAAAAGTAGAAACAAGATATTTGTGACAGCCGGCGGTAGAAAGTAAATAATTGCAATTCTTACCTTCCTTCCTTCCTTCCTTCCTTCTTTCCTTCTTTCTTTCACTTTGCCGAATCGATGGAGAAAACCAATATTCCACCAATATACATCATATTACACTCTCGGTATCTGCGGTAGGGTCGGCATAAGTTCATTTCTGCGGCCCAGATAAATCCCACATAATACACCTGTGAGTGGGTTTGTTCTTCCTAACCAAGAAAATCCGGTTTCAATCATTCGAGTTTCGCGATTTCCTGATAATCTCCTTAGCGATACGCCAGCATTCGAATCATTCGTGGCACGATTTAAAAGTGATTTTTAAAACTTTTACAGTTGAATACTTCGATGATACTAACATGTTTGATATACGTGCGCACACTTGAATTGGATCAGCAGGCACTATGTTGTCTCAAATGATATGTGATCAGCTATAACGCACCACTACTGTAGAAAAAGAAAAAGAAAGAAAAGTCGACATCCGTGTGACGTTTTTATTTACATTCGAACGAGCCGCAAGAGTTGAAAACTGTACCGCTAACTATCTAACTGTAAAACTAACTTAAAGACATTTAAAAGGTGATTCTAGTCTCGACGACCTTAGATTGTATTTCTCCCTTTTGAATTTCATTTTTATCATCAAAAGTTTATGACAAAGTGGGAAAAACTTTTGTTTTTTCGGGGCAAAAATCATGAAACCGCCCTCTTTTCGGTTGCGAACCTCTACCAGACGATGTCAAAGTGCATCGTTTCGTACACCGGTAAACAAATAGTGGAGTCAGAGTTACTCAGTCTGGCAGTGGCAGACGACATCCAGACTCTGAGAGACTCAGCAGGATGTTCATATATCGTCGTTACAGTGTCACTGTATACAGTTACATCATGCTTCATTCCAGTGTTGTCCCTCCCCGGCAAGGTTGTTCTTTCGCTCTTTATGCCTCTCTTCTTCCTCTTTTTATCCATCACGTTTCATTCAACGTGACGAATGCTTTTATATTGTTGCAGAGATAATCTCACGCCGCGCTATAAGAAGACCTCGAGCACTTCGTCCCACTCATCGCCAACCGGAATCGGAATAAAATGACTTCCTCGAGCAGCGAGATGACCGAATTCGAAGAGAGCGTCTCCTTCGACTTGGATGACCCGGACTTTCCATCCATCGACACGTCCGCCGATCGGAGCGTCACTCTCAGCATCACAGCCTGTAAGTTTTTCCACTTTAATATGCATATTCAAATTTCATATTATACAACGTTTGACATCGTACAATTTCCTGTTCTCCTCTCGAACACTATCCATCATGGAAAGCGTGTACGTGTGATGCTAACGTTTCACATGAATTATTCCACGGCGAGGGTGTAACATTGTCAAGCTGTCTTCGGGGACGTGACGTAAGGGCTTTGCCTCCAAGTTTACGACAATGCTGGTGGACCCTAATCCATACCTTATGACAGACGGTCTGCACTTTTGTCCAATCGCAGGGGTGTGTTTACACATTTACTTAAGCTATTATAGTCCGCACAAGGTACATGTAGAATGGTCAGGAAAGCCAGACACAACAACTCCAACTTCTCTCTTCTACCCTACGGTTCCATCGGTTCAGCGTTATACCTCTCCGCCTAAGGACGAAGGGGGAGTATTATTTTGCAGGATTTAGTTATCCACCCCCAGGACTTACGGTTCGAAACGGGAATCATCGCCCCCGCTATTCTCCACCCCTTCTTGAACCCTGAACCACTCTAACCCATGCCTGGGAAATCCACCAGCTGTCGCAGGGTTGGTCCTCTTTTCCACGCAGAGTATATCATGATCTCATACATCCTCTTAGGCGAAGTGACCTGTGGTATAAAATTTCGTAAAAAGATTGGAGGAATCTGCGGTGTGCGTATACCTGAGACCCACTTTCTTGAAACCAAAAACTCTATACATATAATTTACATCTATTCGCACTTCGTATCTATAATAAACGCGCGTGCTACTCGGATGTCAAACACTCGACGTTATATCCGGGTCGAAAACGACATGCTGCAATGCACTTGAGTTGCGTCGTCGAGTGTTTATAATATTGTGTAACAGTAGATACACGGTGCATGTATATATCCATGGCGAAGGAGGGATAAAAGGAACAACGGAAAGAGAACGCCGGGATAAATCAACCTCCTTTTTGCTGATGTTGCGTCTGAAGCAGGGAAGCAGAGACGACATCAGAGCACAGCGATAGTCTGCACCTTTGCGCTCGGATATTATCTCATGTACCCTCGTACATTACCCACACCTACCTCTTCTCGGATGATAGACCACCGGCAACTAATTGCTGTGTGTACCGACTGGATCGGATTCAATCTCTTATGTTGCTACCTTCTGTTCTACTCTCGCTGGGTGGCCTCAGTCCGCGAATCTAACCTCTCGTTACGCCCGATTTTACACAATCATCACGGGTTTTGCACGATTACATGCTTCACTCGGAATACCTAGTTGCAGGATGCAACTGCTCGTTAAACATCTCTGATTTGGTATACATGCTGTTCTAGAGCTCGGAAATCATATTCACTTCCGGACTATACCATGGAGGTAGTTTTGATAAAGGATGGAAACGGAATTTGGAGTTGGTGAAACAATGTTCAGTCTCTTTGCAAAAGTAGTTTTTGTTTAGATGTGATACGTTTTTCAAGAAGAAAGTCGCGAAAGTACGTTTGTATACAAACGCCCAGCGTCTCGTTCGGTATAAAAATTTATGTATTACTGTGATCTTTTACATTCGCACGGTTTATTGATTTATGGGATGAAACGGTTTCGTTCTCCGATCGTAAACCACGACCATTCGACAAATTGGAGTAACCATTTTGCGGTGCTGCATCAATCGCCTTCGGGAATAACCACACGTTTTTAATCTCTCTAAACGTCGATATTTCGGAAGCGATACATCCTGACAAACCTTGTATTATCCCACCACCTGTAACAACGGGTGTTCAATTATGAACGGTCAACTACCCGAACGAGTGGTCCTGATTCAGGCTTCGAATGTCGGGCCAACTATGTAATTAAATTACCGTTTAACGTTCAGACTTACGTTCCTGAACTCCATATTTATGACACGAGGCCGAGGCGTGATTACGTTTCGCACGTCCTCCAAGTCTCCGTTCGGTGGCTCTTCTTCTTCGCGCGAATAGATTATGCGCCGAAGTTATACGGTACAAAGCCGTTGAACAGCCTCAAGAATAGCCCCCCCAACGAAAGGAGGGTGCAGAACCTGTTGAGCTTGTACCAAACGCGAGCCAACAGTTTCAGCATGTGGCGAAACGTGACCGACCTTGATGACCGTTTTATCCATAGAGTCAAACCCACGAGGATCGGATCTATCTCCTGCCCCGTGATTCATCCTCCCGTGTATCTACTTAGTGTCTATTACACATTCAAATCGCTCCACAAACCAAAGTACGGCCTTCGAAACGATCGTTACACCCGACGCATACGCAGGCGAACACACGCTGTCTTAGCAACCAAGTTTAGAAAGATCTTTTAGATGACAACTGAAAAAGGATGGGAGAGAGATGGAGAGAGAAAGAGAGAGAGAGAGACGAAGAAATCGCGTTTAGCTCGAGTGCGTAGAGACAAAGAGGGCGGTAGATGGAGAACTGGAAAGCTTGCTTGTCTTCGGATGTATGGGTTTGCCACGTGTGACACTCGCATGAAAAATCGCACATGTATGCGGTGGGTATGGGAGTTGATCACGGAGTTCCCAGAGCTGGCGAACCTGATCCGCAAACGACTAGTCATACGGTAATGGTATCACAGCCACGGTTCACAGATCGTCTTACCGCCCCGCAGACTAGCAACTTGCTATCGTAAAATCCAGCCAGACTGACGATAAAACTCTAACCGAGTTGCAATATGTGGCGGTGCAGCTGCTTATTTGATAAGCATATGTTGAGAACGTGGCATACATGTAATGCAGTTGTTCATCCTCGGTTTGTATTTCGTTGGATGTCAAAGGTCGTCTTGGAAATCGAGATTTAACTCTGCATCGAATCGAAGCTGGACTAAACGACACTGTCAGAAGCACGAATTAATTTCTTTCGATGCTGGAGAGTTTCCTGCTTATTAATATCGATTCAAATCGCAGTTTTCAGCGAATACCAATCAGGCAAAATATGTTCAAAAAGAAAGCTCCCTGATTTTAATTGCACTTGAATCGTCTTTTCAGTTTTGTTTTGACAGTGTACCGTGTAGATTAAGTTCCAATCACTCAATCCAAGACTTTACATAAGCGTTTGAATGACCCCTTCGTTGCAATTTTTGAATGAAACGTCGGTGATTTTCTACTTTTACTTCATTCGACTTCAAAATTTATCCATCTGAATAATCGTTCGTTAATCACTATTCTAATACAATTGTTATCGGTAGAAGTTTGGGGAATTTTACGAAATCCGAGCTCACACCAACTTAAACTCTTTTACGTAACATCGTTGCACACAATTGAGCACCGTTGTCTCGTCCTTACCGACCGATCTATTTTCACTGTTCAATCGCTACGTTATCAACATAGGAGTGTTCCGATCCGACGGTAGATGGTAGACAAAGCGAGAACACAAAAGAAGATATCAATGTCCATGCACACCTACCGTGTATTCCGGGTACGTTTCCATAATTTCACAGTCAAATATTGCGATACGATATTTGAATGGTGAACTCTAGATACGTGCATACCTGCGCACATACGCACACTCGGCGTAACGTGATCCGTGTCTACTTTGCGACAATGCTGAGCTTATGTAACAATCGCGATTAGATTTTTCCTCGTCATTGATTCAATTCCGTTCGACCTTAATTAATTATTTACTGGTCAGGCTTGTGTACGTTTCGCAATAATCAGAAACAGCATAACTAAGTAGGTAGGTGCAGGTACAGGTACAAATACAAATACAAATACAAATACAAATACAAATACAAATACAAATACAAATACAAATACAAATACAAATACAAATACAAGCAGAGTTAGGCGTAATCACGCCGTTCATTTTGTCTTCGTAATCATCATTAAAACGCATTGTTCCAACGCGGAAGTGAAAAAAGTAAGTTGTAATCATCCTTGCGCCTCGTTAAACGTACATGCTTGAAGTATGCAACATTACTTTACACGTCATTCCGCGACCCATGCGCGGAAAAGAAATTGCGAATATGTGCAACAACATAATCCGCACGCGCGATCATTTGCCCTCTTTATTTTCATGTCGTCGTCCTTTTCTCTCGCTATTGTCCGTTGTGCGTTGTCACGCGCGATTCGCGCTATTCGCACGAGACATGCATTTCGCATTAAACACAGGTACAAAAAAAGCGACTGAAAATTCCTCGAAGTCAAGTTATATACAATTTTAAGCTTAAACGCAACTGCACCTCCACCTTTACCTCAACATACAAGTATAATAATTTCAACATCCACTGCAGCGATCAATGTGCTAAAAGATTTTCAAAGCTCCTCTGAACTGGATGTCGACAGAATGGAATCGAGTCGCAGTGCCATCTAATGTATATCTTGACCCCTGATTAGAGAAACACGAATTTTAAATTTGACCTGAAATCGTTATGTTATACGCTCGCTCCTTGCCGCATATACCCGGTTAGCAATCGCAGAACGCCGCCGATTGTGTGCAAATTATTTATCGTTACGTTTGCAATCGTACGTCTAAATATAGATCAATACAGCTATTACGACCCGTGGGGTACATATTATATTATACGCAAATAAGACAAGTCGCGAAAATTTTCCACGAAAAACATTAACGCAATGAGGTTATCAGACCCCCAGCGCAGAGGAACGTGATCTTATGAACCATCCTGAACTGATAATCCGCGCACGACTTAAACGTGATCTTGAATAATTAAAATATGCAAAAACAACAACACTCCAGTGATAATCGACGCTCGCATTTCAAAGTGTATGATCCTACGGATTATGGAGTATGCGTAAAACCGGTACCTCGTTTTTTTTGCATAAAACCTGTGTAGGTAACCATTTTTAAAATGTTAAAATATGCCGTTTTCCTTTTTTCCGTTACCGATAACGTGCAACGGGAAATTTTTTTTTTCTTCACTCCATCGTTTTTAGAAAAGATTAATCGTCGGCTTTTATTTATACTATTAGCTAGTGAGAAATAATCCAGATGATTTCATAGTTTCTTATACTGGAAGAAGGGGGGCACGAATCGGTATCCCGAGAACACTGTCTGAGATTGAATATAAATTCCACGTGATTCATCCGGCGAACCATCAGCGGGTGCCCGCAAAATTGCCTCAAATATCGTTCCGCAGAAGTGAGATCACAGTCAGAGATTGCGAGGCGTCCATATCGTACAGTATGAGCATTTTATTGTGCGCACAGTAACGGCATGTATGATGTGCCACGTCATTGATGCTTTGTAGATAAAATATGGCAAAAACCGCGTTTTTATGACACCCGGTGTTCGCTGCGGCTTAGAGGGAAAATCATAAAAGGAGATTAAATGATCCAGAAGCCTGTTAGAAACACATCCGTAACCGAAACTCATTTAGACGACTAGGACAGGTTGAGTAATCTTTCGTTACGTAAGGAATTCTTACGACGCCGAGTGCGTGACGCACTAAAATGTCAATAAAAGTAGGATGGATGAAAAAAAAATTCCATCCTCCCCGCCTTAACGCTAAGGATTCTTCAAGCCGTCTTAGCTCGATCAAAGCGCGGTATTTTTTTTAAAGGAAAATTTAATCCGATCACGTGACGAAATTTTCGAAAAACAACGAGTGAATATTTTCCAGTCGACGAAATCGATTAAACTAATGGAATAATAATAAATAATAAATTACTTGACAATTTTGTAAAAATTCCAAAATGAAAATCACATTACTCGCGGTTAGCCTCGTATTAAAAAGTCATTAGATAAGTGAATGTGTACAAAGAATATAGAAAACCAGTAAAACAAAGAATTATTACCCTCAAATTTTGAACTTTTACATCGTTCTCATCAAAAAGACTAATCTTCTTCAAGATCATAAAAATAACTCGCGTATCATCGCCTTGTTATTCGTTAGTAAAATCATTGCGCAAAGTATAAAATATACACGTGCAATAACAAACAGAGATTATTGACGTGCATCGAGTTGCCGCAGGGGATCGTTTGGACAACTGCAAATGCACCAGCAACGCTACATCGTGTCGTGAAACGGCTCTTTCTCTCTCTCTCTCTCTCTCTCTCACTCCAGTAAAAAATATAGTGCACCGAGTGCAGTGGAGTCGATGATAAAATTAGTTTCAACCGAACGTATACGGTCCAACGGTTCCCTCTGTTATCGGTTTACACGCCACGCCGCTACGTTTGTGACACTGCAACCTACGGTGCAGGCTATTTTAGTGCACGCTTATCACACGTCACACTTCTCTACCGTTGCAGCTGCACATCTCGAGCAGGCTATGTTTGTGCACCAGGAGCACATTACAGGAGTGAAACTGCACGCCTCGAAAATGCCTCTCGGCTATTCTTGCGCACCTAGAACATGGCACTTACACAAACTCCTCTTCTCCTTGCATTTGGTACCCGAGTCCCGCAACCGGCAGCTATTGCGGTTTGTCCCACGGAAATAGGGTTTCAAAACGTGCAATACTTGCATTCGTATTTCAGTGGTAAAATTATTCTCTCCGTATTGTTTTTCTTTGTTTTTTTTTTTTAACTTCGTGGGAGTATTTATTTTACGTTGTATAAAGATGTATCGAAGTTACTGTAAAATCTGCGTGTCTTATAGCTTGTAAATCCGATCGGTTATGAGATCAATTGCGCGTTCGCCCACTACTGATAATAATAATAAACTATCGACAATGAGACCTTGTAAGAGCAATGGAAATTCTTGTTTGTACGTATGACAGAAGCACAAGCGGTTCTTTGATACGTGTTTCTAGTAAGTAATTGTCAACGTCGGTGGCGACGGTAGTTATTCGGTTTAGAACGATCGAAAATAGCACTGACCTTACCCTTTTGACGAGCTCTGTCGAGTATTTTTAAATTCGCGAGATCTACGTTCCGCGATATTTCGCGAGGAGTGACCTTCGCGTCACGAGTCACGTGGAGGTGAGAAATAGAAAAAAATAAAACATGTGAAATAACTTCTTGGTACGTATACTTGTGTACCTATATTATTTATACATGCACACTTATCTAAAAGAGGAAAGTTTCGACTGTGGCAAATTTCAAGCGTGTAGCAGACGATCTGCAAAAAGTCGCACAAGAATATTAACAAATGTATAATTAATGCATAAATTCAATCTTGAAGTAAACAATAAATACAAAATTAGCACGGGATAATTAGTTATTCTTATTCATCTCATTATAATAGGTACGACCTTGCACCCTGTTACCTATGAATCATGCGGTTATCTCCGTTGAAGATCTCGCAACAAGCTAAACATCTTGAAATTATTGTTACATGGATGCGTTGCATCGTGCAGGTATTACACATTGTTGAACTGCAAAAATGCAGGTTCTGTAAATAGTTGTTGTTTTTTTTTTTTTAATTTTTCACGCTCTCTCTCTAAACAGTAGTCAAAAATATTCCCAGCCTTGAGTGCGTGGCCTTCGGGTTCAAAACCATCGTTACATTACGTGCGAAAAAATTTATCTGTTTACACGTGTATAAAGATTGGCGAGAAAAAAAGACAAGGAGAAGAAAAAATTTCCTCATTTGATGTGGAAGATATAACTATGAATTATATATCGCATACTGTAAATGATAACGTTGAAAATTTCAAACGACGTGACCCGTCGGTCGTTCGTTCAGGCATTACGAGATCGCGTATAATATCCGACCTATAAAATTGCAACACCCGAGTGCGATGTTCTGTTTTCATAGATTTATTTCCTTCTCCTCGTCTTTTTATTTTGCTCGTCCGTATCGCCGTCTATATTCCGAAGTGACAACTTACTTTCACTCGACGTTTGCACATCCACGCCTGTACGTTATACCGATAATAATATTTCTCGTTGAAACAGACTTCTGCAACTATAGGATAAATATATACATCGTATAAACATGTAACGTAAGTAAGTGCACAGCACGCATGTAACGTTGGTCTTTTGAAATAAAAAAATTTATCCTCCGGTATAAATATCGCGCAGTAAAAAAGTGTACGAGGAAAATTACCAGCCAGGGTAGCGAAGCAACGTAATAAAAGATAAAACCACTGCACGTACGTATACATTGTGTACAAGGACCTTATCGAACAGGCCTATATGTTAGTGACAAACGGCGTCAAGAGATATCCATCAACTTTCGGAAGCTTCCTCTGATCAATAAACCGAGCAATGATAAAGAGATGTCGGTAAACTGATTTCGTCAAAAAATCGTCACGATCAGGAATAATTTTGCAACGAGGCTATTTATGTTTATACATATATATTTATATAGATATATGTGTGTGTGCACGACTTCGTAATCAACACCTGACGCGAACGAACCACATGAAAAAAGCAGACATCAAACGAAGACAAACGACGCGAATCAGGATCGTCTTTCGGGGAAATTGAAAATTTATTGCCTCTACATCACTACGGTTCGAGATTTACGCGCGCATTTAAAGACGGGCTCGTGCAGATGGGATAATTTGAGAAAGGATGAGAAAAAAAAGCAGCGTGCAAAAAACCGAGGGAAAACAAAGGGTGGTTTGTTATTATCATGATCGTTTGCAGAGGCGTTAGATTTGCAGACTCGGCATGCATATTGTCGGCTCGTATGTACCGTGTATCTACCAACTTACGCAAGCGCGAGTCCTCGCGGAAGATTATGACGTCGGGATACAATATTGACGAAAAGAAACGACGACGTTTGTAAACGTTCGAGTTTAACCCGATGACGATCGTGCGAACGTCGCAGTTTGCTTACCGTTGGCTCGAAACATTGAAATTGCGCAGCAAACGATACGTCGATACACCTTTACCATCATTTTATCTCATTCGTTTAGTCAAATTACCTCGATCGATCCTACGAGGACATCCGTATGCAAGGAAATATTATTGCAATCGACCGTTGTCTTAAGTATAAGTTCAAGTTATGGGCCATTCCGTGCCAACTTGGTCGATGTCGAGCTTTGGAACGCACTCAGATTTTCTTTTTCCTTTGTTGGTAATATAAAACGGTATCCTGAAGTGAAATTTAAAAATTAAAAATCAATGAGAATTTTTCCGCACGGAATTTGTCAAAATTTTGAAAATGAATTATAATCGTTTGACCGAACGCTTTTGAAGATCGTGAAACAAACATTAATCATAAAAAGACTTGAAAGAAAATGTGATTGCGTTTCGGAGCAGCAAAACAACGGCGTAAAAAAATTCTTAATGCCCCATATTTCGATCAACGGTTTCAAGAAATAACGCGAAGCCTAATAGATTTTTAAACGAATTCACGAAACGTATTAACTCTCCAAGATATATTATATTATCTTCTCGCAAATTTAAGAACTCGTTTTGAACTGGTGCAAGTATAATATTCAAGTTTACAGCCGGTGGGGAAAAACAGCTGCGGTACTAAAAGTACGTGAAACCGTATTTTTCGACGAAGTAATAATAAATGAACTATGACGACCCGGCAATTACATGACCAGGGCTCATAATATGCGTTGTGGTTTCTGCGAATACAGATATACACATATTTAAGCTCATTTAATACTCCAACTTTCCTGAATTCCGCTGCAATAAACACGATGCGCCGTCGAAATTTGAACCCTGAAAATATAGAAAGAAAAAGGGTGAGTCTGCTCGGTCGGTAAAGGCAGGAATACTGCATGACCTTAATACGGACTCGTCGAATCGGCCCAAGGAACCTGCGAGTCTGTAGAAAAGTTAGACTTTTTTCATGCCTCTCTTAAAGTTCAATTACTGTAATACAGAGTCGTCTTCGGCCTTGAACACAGTGAATACTCTCAAGTATTTCTCCTCGAAACTTCGACGTCAGCTTTCAAGTCCAGAGACCAGGTCGGCTAGACGGTCGTTTTTGCTTATGAAATTTTACAAGATGCGCAAAAATGTGAAGGAGACGTGAACGCGGCGTAAATAATGCATCTCCAGATTTGCGAATCTGTTTTTCTGCACATTCGTACCGACGAGTTAACGTCCGTATACCGGAATTAAACTCACCCTCTTTCTTGTTGTACGGCTCGGGCACATTTCAGCTGCTCGTCGAGTCGAAGAATTTTCATGAATCTCGTGTCCAAGCTCGTGGCATTGATGTGACGATGCATTTTTAGAAGAAAAACATCGTTTATTTGCGGTCTTTGAATTGTCTGATCTTTACTAAACAGCAACAATATAAAACAGTCGCATTTTGCAAACTTAACCGCACCTGTCGAATCATTATTAAATTTCTAAATACCGATTTTCTCAAGGTTTCGTTTCGTTGACGTTACTGTAATGAATACCTTTTACTTTTTTTTTTTTTTTTTTGCAGAACCAGTCAATCTCCTGATTAGCTTAAATCTCGTATTTCCATGCATCGGACATTCAAATTAAATTCTAGATAGTCTTAATCTCCCAATTTATTGATCGGCAGTTGATATATGCAATAAATTAAAACTCCTCGCAGGCATGAATAATTTCTGTGGTGGAAAAATCGTCCATAGGAAAATTCTTTTCGTGGGAAACCGCTCAGATCGTCAGAAATCTGTAATATTAATACGCTTGACCGATGACTTCACACCTCTCGCTGTTGCAGACGCATTTCTACGAATTTTTCCATCTTTATTCGTTGTCCTAAATTAATCGCGGTGAACCGTGAGATGTTTTTCCTTGAAAAAAATATCACGTTCATCCGCAGTGTGGAAGTAGGTACGTATAATATTTATTCAGTTGTGAGAAAAATATCAATCACTCTCCAAGTGCGAGAACCGGAAAAAGAAAAATGTGAAACCGAGAATATTGTATATAGGAGTGAGAAAGTGGGACTTGTTAGGATAGTTTCCAACGCACTGCATCCGATCTTTGAGAAATT